>NW_015549650.1:1753170-1776322 GCF_001515605.1 Sinocyclocheilus anshuiensis | reverse complement strand
ATATATATATATATATATATATATATATATTTATTATTATTTTTTTTCATGTTACAAATGTGGGATATGCTTCATTGTCATGAAAAAGTTTACATTTAAATTTTCTTTAAGTTTTCATTTTCTTTATAATGCAAAATTGGTTTCAAAATATGTCCAGGTTATGTATTTGACAGGTTTCTTAAAACTCAAAAAAGAAATGTTTTTGAGTAAATCATGTAAATCGTGTCCTTTAGCGCCACCCTGTGCTGAACTTTGGTGTTTGCGACAAGCATACATGGACAAAGAATCACATTTTAAAACTGAGCAATAACCACACATTTCACAGAAAGTAATTAACTATTAAATATTGACAACAATAATTATGTCGTTATAGGACAATATAAAATAATTTATTATCATAATGAACGACAAAACATTTTCCTGGGTTACTGGCAAAGGGATTTATCTAATCATCTTTATATTGCATTTCAGTCAGGCTGTAATTGTAGTTCTTGTCAACATCATAATTGGTTTATTTTCCATTTGATTTGATGTGTTAATGTCTAAATTATGAGGACCATTTTACTTTTTTTGCCCACTTGAAACCACATTCGATATCCCATCAACCAACTGTTAAGAACAAAACGTCAAACTAAATCACAGCAGAGTATGTTGAAGAAAAAACAGAGGAGCCGGTTAAACCAAACCACACGTTCATTTGGCATGTGTGATGAAATGACACTGAGGCTGCTGTCATTGGAGGACTCGGGGCTCGCCGTGTGTCTAATGTATAATTACACTCATGAAGGCTGGAAATATGTAGTTTGACTGGTCCCATGGCAACACTTGGGTCAGAGAGGACATATTTTTTGTTTAGGCCTTTTGAAGGAAGAAAAGAAAGCAGCTTTGAGAGAGGAACTGCCAGGAGACACAGCACGCTATCACATGAAGGAGGACTTCATTATGCTGGTGCAGTGGGCCAAACAGTAACAGTAACCTTTGAAATGAGCGCTAACCTTTGGACTTTCTAATGCACACTTGTGGGCCTGTTTCTGACGTCCTGTGGAATGCTGCTGCTGCACGGGGCGTTTCTGCTCTTCCGCGCGGCCTGTAAAACAACACAATAGACCTATCATGTGTGTGAAGTGACATTTCACAGCAGAGCTACACTGAACTTTTAAAGGAACACAACTGTTACACAACAAGCTTCATTCACAAACTAGCTAAAGTCACAATTATTCTGCACATGCTCAGTTAAATTCTCTCTCTGATTGAGAAAAAAGTGAGATCACTTCACTATGTGGGAAAGTTTGATCAAAAAGCTGATTTTAAGGTATCCACTGAACTTTTAAAGAAGTACACTGTAACAAAAATAAAAAAAACTTTTAATTGAGCGTATATAAAAAAAGAATAAAAAAATAAATTTTGCCAGACCTATCATGTGTGTGAAGTGACATTTCACAGCAGAGCTACACTGAACTTTTAAAGGAACACAACTGTTACACAACAAGCTTCATTCACAAACTAGCTAAAGTCACAATTATTCTGCACATGCTCAGTTAAATTCTCTCTCTGATTGAGAAAAAAGTGAGATCACTTCACTATGTGGGAAAGTTTGATCAAAAAGCTGATTTTAAGGTATCCACTGAACTTTTAAAGAAGTACACTGTAACAAAAATCAAAAAAACTGTTAAAATTGAGCGTATATAAAAAAAGAATAAAAAAATAAATTTTGCCATTCAGTGTAAAAAATTTGGTGACAATGTTTCAAGTATATTTTGCAATTATAACCATATATTAATGTTGATATAATGTACTATTGAGTTACTTTTTTTGTTTTGTTTTTTAAAAAGTATAAAAAGTACTGATAACCACCATAATAACACAAGGTATTATGTACGTGGTACGTGGTCTGTGTGTAAAACATGGCCATTACTCATTTTTTGGTGGTGCACAGGGTCATACAGACAAAATGCATAAAAAAATAAAATATAATCATACGCAAGGTGACTTGTAGGTCTTGTGGGAATGTCCTTCTACTGTTTTTCACCATAAATTGTATAGCAATTCATAGTTTTTACTTGCAAAAAACAAATATTTTACAGTGAAATTACATATGAAGTTGAACCATTTACAGATTTTCAGTTTAGAGTTTTTTTTCCAGTTAATTTCTAAAAATGTTTTTAATACAATTTAAAGGAACAACAGAAAATACAGAACAATTACAGCTCTCCCACTGCAATAAGTGAAACTCAGTAATAATTATAATAATAATTAGATATGTACATTTTCTGAAGAAAATGTGAGTGATGCTTGCTGTGGCAAAATTCAGCACTTTAAGGCCTTTTATCATGTTTTAACAATTAGATAGGAATTTTAACATGTTTTAACACTTAGATAATCGCTATTAGCATGTAGCTATTCACTGCTAGCATGTGTAGCATGACGTTTTGTTTCCTGTTTGCTAGCTTGTGTTAAAAGAGCAAAATCCCCATGTTTATATATGACACTTCTATTCAAAGATATCCCTTTTGATCTGTTTAAATGGAAGTCTATGGTGTGGTTGCTAGAGTGCTGTAAGTGGTTGCTACACAGCAAAATCACTGGTGTAAAAAGAACACCCACAGTGTCAAATTTAACACCAGCAGTGTCTATATGTGTCCACACTAGGGAGTGTAAATGTTACACTTTTGATAGTATTAACTTTCTGACACCCTTTGCGTGTAAATTCAACACTCATTATTGTTAATTGTTAAACCTATTCAACACTATTCATTGTTGTTTCTGCACTACACCAGTGTTAGTATTCAATTACAGTGTTAATTTTTAACTCTCCTTTTAAGATCAACACCAGTGTAATTTGAATATAACAATGATGAGTGTTCAAAATACTGATTTATAATAGCACTTTTGGTGCTTTTAATAGCACTTTTGTTAATATTTGGTTGTTTCTACAAAATTAAATGGCAGGACATATTTGCAGAAAATATTGCAAAAACTTTGAGGTACACCACATTTAACATTCACATTCAAACACAGCATTTCACTGCATTTAAAAAAACTTTACAATTTGCAGTTAATTCCAATCTGATGATAATAATGACAAATAATTCTCTGAAGAATGAAAAAACTAATGCACTGAGTGGACAACTTCTCTTAAGGCCAAACAGTGGTGTAAGAGTGGGATCTTGTCAATTTTCAATTTTTTCTCTAAGTGTACCTGCCCCTTTGTTTCAGTATTAAGGCAAGAGAAAGGATTTTCTAGCTGGTTAAAACAGTCTTTAACTCTGTCTAGGGTTTGCCCAGGTACCTCTGATGAAAGACGTTTTAGAACAGTGTCTCTTGCTTGAGCATGAACATCACTTACAAGTTCTTCCATTGAACCAACTAAACATTGAACAGTGTTTTCAGAGACTCCAGCTGCTTGTACTTGAGCAACAATAGCACTACACATGTCCGTTAGTTGCCGATTTTCAGAAACAGGAAAATTTATACTACTGCCAACATTCTCAGCAGTACCTGAGGCTACACAGTCTCTGTGCACTCCCAAAATATGCTTCTTGAACCCATATGTAGTCTTAGGACCATCTTGGTAAACCACCTTTGATGACCCCTTCAAGTTATTTACAGAGTTGCGCTGAACAGTTTTCAATCTGTAGGCAATGTAACCCTGGCCACTGCGTGGATCGTAGTTCTGTTCCTGTCAAACAAATGTTTAGCATCAATAAGTCAGCATCAATGAATCAGGCCCAGGCGGTATCGCATGCACACAATTTTCAGAATAATATATTGTTTACAGAAGTTCTGTGCATGACCCACTACACACAATGCACTACCCAAACTATAAAATATTTATACTTATTTTATGATACTTACAGCTACCAATAACAGTATTCTAAGCTTTACACATTTGACAAGGTTTACATTCCTTCCACAGAATTCTGCAGATTTTTCTAGAAGAAAATGTGCAGACAATGCCAAAAAAGTCTGCAGATTCCATCTGAGATAAATCACCTCAGTATAATAAATAATTTGATTGACTCATGCATTTGATATGTGCTGAAATAAAGAGAGTGTACAGTCTCAATGTACTGTATACTTACATAACCAGTCGGTGAGCACTTATCCTTCAAATTGGGGAATAGAGTAATGATAGAGCATAGCTTACACAGATACTGACTGGTGGAATCCTCATACACCACAGCATGACAAAAAATAAATAAATTAATTAACATTACATATAAAATGTAACTGTGCTCAAATACCAGTGCAATATATAAACTAGACTAATGATTATTTTATTGGTCACTTACCCATACTTCTCTACCATATCAGCCACAAGGATGTTTACCAGCGTCTTTCGTGTCTTGTCAGACAGGCTACCTGTTGAATCTGAACTAGATTGTGGAATCACTGTGGAATCTGAACTAGATTGTGGAATCACTGTTGAATCTGAACTTTCTGATTCCACTGATGAAAATGACGACTCGGAGCATGAGGGCTCAGAGAAATCGGTCTCAGCTTGCGGAGAATTATCTTAGAATTACATACAGCACACAAGACAATTGAACATTAAAAACATTAAAAAGACAGGGTTTACATTCCTTCCACAGAATTCTGCAGATTTTTCTAGAAGAAAATGTGCAGACAATGCCAAAAAAGTCTGCAGATTCCATCTGAGATAAATCATCTCAGTATAATAAATAATTTGATTGACTCATGCATTTGATATGTGCTGAAATAAAGAGAGTGTACAGTCTCAATGTACTGTATACTTACATAACCAGTCGGTGAGCACTTATCCTTCAAATTGGGGAATAGAGTAATGATTCCAAGAGCATAGCTTACACGGATACTGACTGGTGGAATCCTCCTACACCACAGCATGACAAAAAAAAAATTAATTAACATTACATATAAAATTTAACTGTGCTCAAATACCAGTGCAATATATAAACTAGACTAATGATTATTTTATTGGTCACTTACCCATACTTCTCTACCGTATCAGCCACAAGGATGTTTACCAGCGTCCTTCGTGTCTTGTCAGACAGGCTCTTCGTTTGTTTGTACTCCTTCAATATATCAGAGCCTCCTGGTTTTGAGTGCAGTGCTGCATGAACTAGCTGTAGAGAAAGAAAAGAAAAAAAAAAAGGATGAATGCAAATAAACCAGTCTCTGATATACTAATGTTGGTAAGATTATTGATATGGTATCAAAAAATATGCAACTGCATTATTTGTAACTGAATTGGGCAAATGTCCAATGAAATTGTTTCTTTGTAATCAATATTTGCTGCTTTGGTGTACCTTGTAGAGCGTCCTTGAGCTTGGGAAAGGCACTATATAAAATAAACATATTATTAATTAACATCAACATTTTAATATTTCTTACCAAGCCTGGTGTATCCAAAAATCGGGGAAAGTAATCAAGGATGAGTGAAGATTTGTCTGGATCATGTATCAAATTCTGCCTGTACTTGAATGTTGTCCTCATTTTATCCTTAATAACTGGTGCGTCCGTTGAATGCTTCATCATGGATATAGCTTCTGTGCATTCATCACCTGACAGCTGCTCAGTTGTTGAAGATGTCTCACGCAAAGTCTCAGGACCATCTTGGTGCAGCAGAGTTGCGCTGAACAGTTTTCAATCTGTAGGCAATGTAACCCTGGCCACTGCGTGGATCGTAGTACTGTTCCTGTCAAACAAACGTTTAGCATCAATAAGTCAGCATCAATGTATCAGGCCCAGGCGGTATCGCATGCACACAATTTTCAGAATAATATATTGTTTACAGAAGTTCTGTGCATGACCCACTACACACAATGCACTACCCAAACTATAAAATATTTATACTTATTTTATGATACTTACAGCTACCAATAACAGTATTCTAAGCTTTACACATTTGACAAGGTTTACATTCCTTCCACAGAATTCTGCAGATTTTTCTAGAAGAAAATGTGCAGACAATGCCAAAAAAGTCTGCAGATTCCATCTGAGATAAATCATCTCAGTATAATAAATAATTTGATTGACTCATGCATTTGATATGTGCTGAAATAAAGAGAGTGTACAGTCTCAATGTACTGTATACTTACATAACCAGTCGGTGAGCACTTATCCTTCAAATTGGGGAATAGAGTAATGATAGAGCATAGCTTACACAGATACTGACTGGTGGAATCCTCCTACACCACAGCATGACAAAAAAAATAAATAAAAATGAATTAACATTACGTATAAAATGTAACTGTGCTCAAATACCAGTGCAATATATAAACTAGACTAATGATTATTTTATTGGTCACTTACCCATACTTCTCTACCATATCGGCCACAAGGATGTTTACCAGCGTCCTTCGTGTCTTGTCAGACAGGCTCTTCGTTTGTTTGTACTCCTTCAATATATCAGAGCCTCCTGGTTTTGAGTGCAGTGCTGCATGAACTAGCTGTAGAGAAAGTAAAGAAAAAAAAAGGATGAATGCAAATAAACCAGTCTTTGATATACTAATGTTGGTAAGATTATTGATATGGTATCAAAAATTATATCATTCAAGGACAAAACTTAAGCAAGAGAGGAAAAATAACTGACATCTTTTGACGCATTGCAGTCAGAAGGTTCTTCTAAGAATCGCTTTTTGCGTGCCTTTGAAGATTGTGGAATCACTGTGGAATCTGAACTTTCTGATTCCACTGATGAAAATGACGACTCAGAGCATGAGGGCTCAGAGAAATCGGTCTCAGCTTGCGGAACATTATCTTAGAATCACATACAGCACACAAGACAATTGAACATTAAAAACATTAAAAAGACAGATGCTATCATCATGTATTGTGAAGAAAGATGTTTGAGAATACAAACTAGATTATACATTTTTGAACATGGCAGCAGGTCACGAGTTTCTTACCCGATTTATCGTTATCACCATCCAAAATTTTGAAGGACACCTTAGATGTTCTCACAAGCTCATCAAAAATATCAGCATCAACATCAACTCCTGCAGAGTCTTTAAGAACCACATTGGCTCTATGCGGCAAGTTGAACTTGGCTGAAGCTTAGAGGTAGAAACAAATACAGTTCGATTTCATGTTCAAACATACTGAAATGACAACATTTTAATTGCTTGGCATTATTTTCAAATGTAAGTAATACATAAAAAAAGAAATACAAAAAAATCTAATACAATAAAATAAATAACTATACAGATCAGTAGGACAGAATTAAAGTCAAATGTATTGAAAGATACAAAGATTTGTTAACATTACTATATGCTAAAAAATTTAATAAAACACCACTTTAGTGTGATCAGAATATTATTTGGGATTAAGTTTATTTATAATACACTGAATATCTAATACAAAAAAATGTAGATATATTATGACTGATACTTTTTAATATGAATAAGAATAATTGATTTCAAAGTGAATAACACTGTCATAATGAACTTAAAATTACTCTAAATGTGAAAAACTTACCTTCTTTAATTAATTCACAGAAGTCAAAACAGTCATTTTTCACTGGTATTCGGATCCATTTCGGGTTACCTTTACACTCCACTTGAACCAGCATTTCTTCAGAATGAAACACTCACTATTAGGATAATCACAGACAGTCTGTGTACTTTTTTTTTTTTAACCAAGCTAGCACATATCTTAGGTGTTTTGCCAAGTGTTTGCCATAGTATGTCAAACAGTCATCTAGATGTATCAATATAAAAAACTAAAACACGCACACCGCTAACGTTACATCTAACGTTAACTCGTAAAATAAAAATGTTCAACCAACCAAGCAAGTTTCGCTTATAAATGATTAAACTGCGTGACGTTTTTGTCCTGATAAAGTGTTGTTTTGGTGATATTTCTCATGTTTACGTCAATAAAAAAGCCAGGCCTGCAGCACCCCTCGAAATAGAACTTAGTTTTGTTAATCTAGCATTATGCAGCGCGTTTATACGTTCTTCCACAGACAATATTTAATAAAACGGCAACTTACACGGTCAAATAAACACCTAAAACAGTGTTCGACGAGGGTAGACTTTAAGCCAGTAACTCGCCAAGCGACTAGCTGAAACATTCTGAGATTGGTCGCGCGGTGCGCCACATCTATAAAACAACGTGCGACATGACGCGCGCGCGGCGCTTCTCGTCAGGTGTGCGACCGCCAATTTAGAGTGCATCACGGCTTCATCCGCCTATTAGGCCTTAATACTTTCAATAGTTTTTATCCCCTGTAAATTCTCCTCCTGTCCTTGATATTTTATCTTTTTATACAACTCAGCGTTTGTACAGTTACAAACATTAACTTGCATGTTTTGCTCATGACTGTGTGGTTTTTAACGTGTAAAAGGCGCAATGTAGAGGGGGAAACCTAAATGTCGTGGCCACGATTTAGGAATTTGTTTTATGAACTCACGATTTATTAATACGCTCCTTCATTTTAGGTAAATCACGGACACGTGATTTAGTTTAAACCGCGTCCATGATCTGAATTACTGAGGTATCAAATTTGTACAACATGGCCCGATTTACGTTATCTTAACAAGGGAACGAATTGATCAAAGGCTCCGTAGATATAAAAATAACAATTTAATTTAGCTATATCGTGTGAGAATCTGATTTACCTGCTTTTTCTTCGGCTTCGGCTTCAAGTAAAAGAAAATGGCGGACACAGACTGGTGGCCTAGCGTTAAGTGGAGGCGTGGCTTTTTACGCCACTTTGGGTGAAATTTGAAAATACACTTAAATTTCACACCGACACTGTCTTACAAATAACAACAGCAGTGTTATTTCATCACCATGTAGTGTTAAAACAATGTCAACACTGTTAATTTTACACCGTCCCTGAAAATTCTACACCAGTGATTTTGCTGTGTAGGGTGTGGCTATGAAGATTATAGGTCATTCATTACATTGGTTACTTGAAAAGAGAAGTCAAATAAGTGTGAGAGAGAACAATAGTGATGCTTTACCTTATAGGCAGTACCACTAATAATAATAAGAAAATGTGAGTGGAAAAAAACTCGGCACTAGGCACTAATACTAACACTAATCGTGTTAGCATCATGTTAACAACATGCTAATTGTGTTAGCATTATGCTAGCAACATGTTAACACAACATGTTGTTAACATGAAATTAGCATGGTTAGCATGTTGCTAGCAAGATGCTAACATGTTTTTAACAAGATGTTAACATGATTAGCATGTTGTTAACATGGAATTAACATGATTAGCATGTTGTTAACATGAATTTAGCATGATTATCACTTAGGTGGCTGATCCTAGCATGCCTTAGCATGTTTTTAGCATGTTTTAGCACTTAGCTATTGTTAGCATGATGCTAGCACATTTTAGATTATTTTATTCATGTTTCAGCAATTGATTTTCCCCCCATGTTTTAGCACTTAGCTAATCACTATTAGCATGTAGCTATTCACTACTAGCATGTGTAGCATGTTGGGAGTCCTACTTGCTAGCATGAGTCAAAAGAACCAACTTCCATGTCTATACGATGTTCTGATGCAAAGATATAGGTCTTGTTACATGGTTGCTAGGGTACTCTGTTTGGTTGCTAGGGAGTGCAGCTGCCAATGATGATACTCCAAAGGCTGCTTGCCAGTATGAATGATACAAACTTTTATAATGACAATCTAGGGGATGAGTTGCTAGGGTGCTCTAAATGGTTGCTAGGGCGTGGCTTGATAGCTTCACAGTGATCCTGAGAGTCTGATTGGTTGCCTGAGTAAAATAAGTCCACCCCCATGTCTCTATGACATTGTGATGCAGAGTTATGTTCAATGCAAAATTCCTATGTAAATTACCATAGTAGGAAAAACATGTGAGCTCAGATGTTGTTTCATGGGTCGTCCCTTCAACATAGTATGTCTATGGGGCAGTTTTGGGGGGCTCTTGCGCCCCAGGGGTACAACTTATACCCTATTGTGTGGTATGTTTTTGCACAGCTTGCCAGCCTCTTCAAATGTGATGACCCACATGTTTCTACCAAATTAAATTGATAATAATAATAATAATAAACATACTAAAAAGCATTAATAAAAAAAATAAATAATAAAACAATTTAACATAAGAAAATTACTTAAATTAAAGCTACATTTATCAGTAAATGTTTATAAAAATAAAAAAGAAATTTGTTCACAGTCATGATTTAACATATCACATATACTTGTGAAAATTAAAGGGGTGCTTGTCTTATTAATTACATCTACTTTTACTAAAATCATGTCAGTTTTCCAAGATTATTGCAAGATTACAAGACATTTCTTCAATCCATTGAGAAGAGGAAAGTCCCTGAGTAATTTCCATGCTAAAACAGCAATACCTTAAACCTGTATTAATCTGACATATTTTATATTTTATATCATAAACATAATATAAAATATAAAACATTACAACTGACTTGGTTTAAACTGTATTAAAAATGTAAAGAAAATATGTTTTATTAATTTTTTTTGACTCAAGTCTAATAAAAGATGTCAGATCATAACAAAGATGTCACCTTGACCACATTCAAATGTTTGTGACAATTACAAGGTGCTGCTCTCATCCTCAGAGAGCTCAATTTCAATGCGCATAAATTGCCCCTGATGCTCTTCAGCGTGTTTATGGAGCTGGTGGCGACTGGCAGAGGCGGTGTGGAAATTCAATTTGGTATCAGTGCATGGGATTCATGTACTGGAAAAAGATGGAGGCAAGGGGAAACTTGACCTTGTTTACAGCTGACTGCTGCTAATCTGTCTGTAAATAAAAGTATAGGTATTTTCTATCCCCTTACCCTAACCCTAGACCTACCTCTCACAGGATACTTTCTGCATTTTAGATTTTCAAAACACTTAATTCTGTATGATTTATAAGCTTGTTTCCTCATGGGGACCTAAAACATTTACTGGTATTACTATACTTGTGGGGACATTTGGTCCTCATAACCTAGTGAATGCCACACACACACACACACACACACACACACACAAATGAGCGTCCCAGTCCACTCTCTTACAGTTCTCCAGTGGTGTTTTGGGTTTACCTCCATGTGTTTGTAGAGGATGATTGTTACAGGAGCATAATCACCAGTGAAAGCACACACAGCACATAATCACAGAACCCACTAACACAACCCAGTCCATCCCAATGATTAATGACATCGGGTTTCAGCAGGCCTGCTGGGGGGCCTCCATTCACTTGTTTCATGGGTTCATGGGTTTTAAACCGTCAAAATTGCCTTTTGAGAAAAAATAAATAAATAAAAAATAAATAAAAAAACTCAAAACAGGTCAAATTAGGACTCTTGCTGTCAAATATTCATACACACCTCAAAATGCGTTAATATAATCTGAAATCTAATAATCTGAAAGAAATATTTCAGGGTTGCTAACGGTAGCCTATTTTTTTTTAATTTAACCTACATTTGTGAAAACAGACGATTTGTTAAAAAGTACAAAGGAGAGTTTAACTCTTCTTGAAAAGCCATTTTCATAAAAGTGAAATTTTAATTCAATGAGGTTCAAAATTTTGCTTTAAATATATTGCTTTCTTTATTTGGAAGTCACCCCTGTTGAAAAAAAACAGCATATGCTGGTTAGGTATGTTTTGACGCTGGGATCTTGGTTTAAACTGGTCCTTTGCTGGTTTAAGCTGGTCCTTTGCTGGTTTATGCTGGTCATGTGCTGGCAAAGGACCAGCATAAACCAGCAAAGGACCAGCTTAAATCAGCAAAGGACCAGCTTAAATCAGCAAAGGACCAGCTTAAATCAGCAAAGGACCAGCTTAAATCAGCAAAGGACCAGCTTAAATCAGCAAAGGACCAGCTTAAATCAGCAAAGGACCAGCTTAAATCAGCAAAGGACCAGCTTAAATCAGCAAAGGACCAGCTTAAATCAGCAAAGGACCAGCTTAAATCAGCAAAGGACCAGCTTAAATCAGCAAAGGACCAGCTTAAATCAGCAAAGGACCAGCTTAAATCAGCAAAGGACCAGCTTAAATCAGCAAAGGACCAGCTTAAATCAGCAAAGGACCAGCTTAAATCAGCAAAGGACCAGCTTAAATCAGCAAAGGACCAGCTTAAATCAGCAAAGGACCAGCTTAAATCAGCAAAGGACCAGCTTAAATCAGCAAAGGACCAGCTTAAATCAGCAAAGGACCAGCTTAAATCAGCAAAGGACCAGCTTAAATCAGCAAAGGACCAGCTTAAATCAGCAAAGGACCAGCTTAAATCAGCAAAGGACCAGCTTAAATCAGCAAAGGACCAGCTTAAATCAGCAAAGGACCAGCTTAAATCAGCAAAGGACCAGCTTAAATCAGCAAAGGACCAGCTTAAATCAGCAAAGGACCAGCTTAAACCAGCATCCCAGCGTCAAAACATACCTAACCAGCATATGCTGGTTTTTTCAACAGGGACACTCATTTAACTGGCATAGAAGTGTCTTACCACCGTCGATTTTAATACGTTTTTGAAATTTGTATTACATTTCAACAACAACAACAACAAAAATGCTATTTTTGAAGACAATTTCAAAGCCATAAAATAAATAAGACGACTGTTTTGTAGTTATATAAAAGGAAACATAACCTTCGCTAATCTGACCTATTTCAATAGCATCAATAAATTTAATCTACAACGAGGTCATTGGTTTTTGCATGTCACGTGACCGATCATGAGAACCTCCGTGGTTTAAACCTGAGGAGGCCTCTATGAAATATGAGTGCGGACCCATACTGACCCATTGTTATGATACTTTTATGGTGTGTTTTGACTTTATTGGAGCTTGAAATCACCAGTCCCCATCCGCTTTCATTGTATGGAATAGAACAGCATGAGCATTTTCCTTATCATCTCATGTTCCAGAAAAGAAATTCATCAAGGTCCATAACAACAACATAATGGTGAGTAAGTTAATTAAAATTTTCATTCAGGAAATTATCTTAGGATCTTAATCATGTATTAAAGTCATTGTCCTTGGGGAGTTTCTTGTACTTGTGATGCCTGTGGTTATATAAGTTGTGTTAGCTTTCAGTGAAATATGCTACAAGTGATTTATACAATAAATTAACACATCTGCTCCCATTGTCCATGATTACGCTCAGCTCAAACATCCCTTAACCTGTAATAAACTCAAACGGGCTTGTGTGAATGTTGCCTGCAGTTACTGCTCTGATGATTGATGGCATAGGCTTGGTGAAGTGATATGAACATATCTGTGTCACAGGTGAATCTGTGGAATGTTGTTTAGCGAGACTTTACACTTTGCACAAACAATATGCAAGATTAGGAAAGACTAATACTGAAATTGGCCAGAAATGTGAGCATTGAGGTCAACAGGTAAGTGCTAGATATACAGATAATAGTAAATGCGACTTACGGTTTCTGGTGTATAGCATGTTTGCTTTGAACAGTAGGCTATGCAACCAGCAGGCTGCTGAAAAAGTGGACGGGCACTGTTGCACTCTATGGCTGCATCTGAAATTGCATTCTTCTCAACTATACAGTAGGTCAAAAACAGAATGTGAAAAGAGTATTTAAAAAATATTCATAAAACAGTAGGTGAAAAGTTCCCAGGTGACCTACTACTTCTGGCAAGATTCTTAAAGGGGTCATATGATGTTGCTAAAAAGAACATTATTTTGTGTATTTGGTGTAATGAAATGTGTTTATGCGGTTTAAGGTTCAAAAATCACATTATTTTCCACATACTGTACATTATTGTTTCTCCTCTATGCCCCGCCTTTCTGAAACGCGTCGATTTTTACAAAGTTCATCGGTCTGAAAAGCGAGGTGTGCTCTGATTGGCCAGCTATCCAGTGCGTTGTGATTGGCCGAATACCTCAAGCGTGTAACGGAAATGTTACGCCTCTTACCATATTGTGATGCCGTGTCCCGGCCGGAGCGATGAGACAAAAACATTAAAAACCCATTATAAACGAGGCATTTGTTGCATCCAGTGGGGACATAATTACGGATTATATTTATAATGACTTATACTGTCTTTTTACGCGTTGCATTGCATTGTGCCGCGGTAAAGTAAAACCATGTCTGCATTTGTGATCGGAGAAACGACAAACAACACAGCGCCTTCACAACATGGCGGCGGCGTCAACAACAATACTACAGCGAGAATAAAAGTTACACGTTCTTTCTTTGCGTGAACATTTGGGCGGCGTTATGCAAATCTTCCCACATCGTGAGGTAGATATGTGGGGGCATGTTAGAATGAGCCGTTTTAGGTAGGCGTGGTTGACTCTTAACTTTTATAAAGAATATCTCTTTGGATTTGAGACTTTAGTCTTTGCAACTTTACAGATCTTCTTTATGCACCAAGAGCTTGTAACACTCCAAAGAGAAAGGAAAAATTGAAATCGCATCATATGACCCCTTTAGGTGTGAATCCACTGGACACTTTACTATCCCATGAGGCCATAGGAGAGGATTTGTCAATGATAGTGAAGTGACACAACTGACGCTGGTAGGTCACATGACAATGACAACATGGCCAATGTAGTATGCCTTTATTAAATTCATACTACACACATTCATACTTTATAGAAAATACTTTTTTACACTGTCGCAAAGTACTTGTTCAAAATAAGTACCTACTCAAAGAGTATGCATTTTTTAATGCATTTCATCATAGGATACAATATTCCATAATGCAGCATGCGTTCTGCTATATACTGCACATCTGGGAAAATATAGCATTCTCATTTGAAATGTTTATCATTGCATAATATGTACTGTTTTTATACTACTCCTTTAAATAGTAGATAGTGTATACCGTGAACTGAGCAGCTACTGTTCTATTGTGAATAACTTGTTTTTATTTTGTACTTTATTGGCAATTCAGTTAGCTTGTCTTCCTTAGTACATATGATACATAACTGATATATTTGGGGTCAGCTGGAAGAGTTTTTAATTTTAGGACATTCGAAAACTCTACTCTAAGCATATCTAACATCTTATTAGGCTTGAGGTTTCATATTCAGTGTAAAACTGCACAAAAATGCTTATTGCTCATTCAACATTGAACTGAGAAAGTGCAAATGTATACTTTCTGAGAAAGCCATGTTATCCTGCTTAAAGTTAACTGGTTGCTTGTTACTGGCTGTAACGCTTCATTTTGTGCTCACATATGAACAAGCTCCTCTGTACCATACTGTATATCTCATGTCAAATTTCTATGGCAAAACAGTATCAATTTCAGAATTAGTGTTGTCACAATATTGGAATTTCTACATGTGATACAATACATTTTATACATTATTGAAAGACTGAAATGCACTGACTGGCCAAAAAAAAAAAAAAAAGTAAATATTTAAGAGTGAAGGATTCGATCATTATTGCAGTGATTAATAAGTCTCTGGCATGTTGCATATTTGGCAAACTAATGCAGTGTGTAGCTTTCATTTCTTAAACAACTATGTTGGAAGACGTACACATGTACATATTCAAGGATGATAATATCAAGATTCATTGGGCCCAAATTGTGAAATAGTAGTTCAGGGAGTATGAGGAATAATTTTCGTAAAAAATTGCCCACCACAGAGTCGTGACCTTAACCCCATTGAAAATCTTTAGGAGTCAACTTTACAGAGTGCCTCGACTATTGTCAAGACACGATCTTAGCCAAAAATTAATGCAACTCTTGATGGAAATAAATGTTATGATATTGCATCAAGCTGTCAAAACAATGCCACAATGAATGCACAGTGTTATCAAAGATGCTGCAGTAAATGAGCATTGAAACCATTTAAAATGTGTCAGTATTTATGTATTGAACATTTGTTGAAATTGATGAAGTGTTTCTGTAAAAAATAATAATACCAATGCTGCTAATAATAATAAAAAACATGCTGGCAGATTTTAAAATGTCTTTGATGTAAAATGTGAATGTTTTTCATTTATTGAAACATTTCCACACGATGCTATTACAAGTAGGCCAAGGTGTTTGCCCTCCTCTCAGCACGTTCACCTTGGTTTTCAAACGCTAAAAACAAATCCGTTTGCAGCAGCACCAGAATTAAGCCAAAGACACTGGACCGTTTTGAAAAGAACCCACTGTGACGATGTTCTTCCCCTTAGGATCCTATTTAGAGGTGGTTTGTGAGGATTAAAGGGTGTTTCTGAAGTTTTTATCTAGTATTTGAGCACTTGATCACAGAGGCGTGCCGTAATCCGAACATCAATGCGGCCCCATCAGCGCAATGGCTCGAAGCTGCCAAGTGACAATGGACCACAAGCTTGTTTGGGGCCGGCTGTACGTGTGCTATTAAAGTTTCAGGCTGCTCGCTTTGATAGCTCTTGTCAAATGTCTAATCTGATAAAATTCACGTTGAAGTAAATGCTGCATCAATGGAGATTACATGAGGAGCTTTTTGTTTTTGTTTTGTGAAGATTAGGTTAGCTTGGTTGAACATGAATAGGTTTGCTTATATGTATTAGTCAGAGCTGATTTATTGTGTGGGATTATGAGTTCTGGTTTGTAGATAAGGCTTTCTGTTGGTGACATGATTAATGGCACTTCAACTCAGAGTATCAGATGTGATAAAATCGAACGACTGCAAGCGTATGTCTAAAACAGGATTATGACAAGGTTGTGTAAGGCTTTTGGAAACCTCACCAGTGGGTTTGTGAGGCCGATGGGTGATTCATATAAAAGAACAACAACCCATGGTCAACATAAGTAGTTGTGGCCAACGTGACAGCCGTGTGAATCTGTGTGTGACATAGACCAGATGCCGGTAAACTTCCCGTAGGAGAGGAGTCGTGTTTCAGTTGTTCTGGCTGGATGTGTGTCACAGGGGTCAGGGCTGTTTAGTGGCTGACATGGATCATCACATAAAAAAAGTATCTTATGATCACCAATGCTGCATTTATTTGATAAAAAATGAACCATCAACTACCATCGAATTAAAGATTAAATATATGATTCGAGGTTCGAAACGTAAGTTTCAAGACATTTGGTTCCCCTTGGAATGATATGCCTGAACCTCCCCTTCTTTTCATATCCTCTTTTTAATATTTTGTTTTATTTATTATTATTATTATTATTTATTTAATGTATTTATTTATGCATGTGTATTTTCTATTTCTGCTAAAATTAATAGGTTTAGTTCTTCTATTATGTTTTCTGGACTAGTATTCTTACAGAGTGTACATATTTATTTATTTACTTATTTATTTATTTTTGATGAGGGTGTGCCCCTTCTGTGGACATTTTTGTTTATTGCCATATTCAGCATATTTATTAGCCATACATTTCCTTGTTGTTGTCAGGCCTTTCATCTTAAATGATAATTTATGGACTGAACAAACATAGGACACTTCACTGTCAGTTTTGTACTCTGGATTGTATGTGTTTTTTTGTTGTTGTTGTTTTTTTATGCCGTTAGGGGATGCGGTGATGAATGTAACTGTAAGTGTTAAAACATAATAAAGAAAATATATAAAAAAATTACCATCAAATTGTGAAATATTATTACAGTTTAAAATAAGGCTTGTGTTGCTTAAACGGTTGTGTTGCTTAATATTCTGTGGAAACTGTTTTCTTTGATGAACAGAAAGTTAATCTATTTGAAATATACATTTTTTGTTAGATTATAAGTGTCTTTAATGTCAATTTAATGCATCATTACAGGAAAAAATATTAATCTCTTTCTCTCAATCTCTCTCTCAAAAAAAAAAAAAATATACACACACACGTGACGTTTTATTAACAAGGTTCGGGAGGAGCGCGTCAGATACTTAGCCTAATTAACACAGGTGGAGCGCACTCAAGTTAATCAACACCATGGCATAAATACAGCTGATTTACATCTATCCATTGACGGTTTATCAGCATCCCTCCTCCGCCCCATCTCCTCACTTCGAGTTCATACTACACTTATACGGGGGGGTACTCTAGGTTCGGGCCATTCCCGAGCTCGGAGCCCTTCCCCGGACAGCACGCCAAATATGTATTACCATACTTCAGCTGATTATATGTAAGCGTTAACTCGTGAATATATATATATGTACAACAAAAGTATTTCAAATGTATTGTAATCTTGTCAAATCGGCAACAAAATATATCTTGCCTTAATGGTATCTAGAAAACATATTTTGGACAGCTTGTGTCCCATTTTTCACATGTCACTAGATCATTCCCTTGTTCATTTTAAATGTCAATGAAACAACTCTTTTCAGGAGGTCGGGGAGTGAGGACCGCAGGGCTGTAGGTTTGTCCCTTTGGTGATCTTAAAAGAAAAACTATGGTCTTTTTCTGGATTCTTGGGAAATTTCTGTCATATACACAAGATTACGTGGGGGTTGGCTGTGGAGTCAGAGGCTGTCCCAAGAGTTCATTACTGGGCTGGTTTAGTCTGAAAGGGGGGTTGTGAAAAGTGGCCAGGTCAACAGTCGGGTCAGTATTGTTTAGTCTATAGGCTGCTCCCCCCACAGGAGAACAGGCACAGTTTTCCGTTTCTAAATGGCCAAGATTTATATACAGGACTTCCAGTCTGTGAGATCACACGGTCTCGGGCTCCAGGAGTTTTGAGTGTCTCTTACATCTCAGTATCTGAACAAACACACACACACACACACACACACACACATACATACACACACACACACAACCCTTGTTACACAAGGCTCTTTTATAGGCTGTAACACAATGGATTAGATTTTCATAAACTTTTCTTGCTAATTTTAAAACTGTTGTTATTATAACAGAGATATGTATACACACAGTTGAAGCTATTGTAAAGTAGCCAGAATACACACACCTGTCACCACTTATCAGTTCTGTATTATTGCAGCAAGCATTTAACAAATAATGACACCCTTTATCCATAATAAAATGACCGTAACCAACAGCTTCTTGTCACTTATTAATGATGCACCAATATAACATTTTTTAGCATGTAACTCGTCCTAAATAATTTGTGTTATAATACATCAAATCATGCAGCTTGGGGTGTAAATGAGTTTAAGTAGTGATGTGTGTCCACTGACCACTTGCAATGAGCGGTGCATTGCCCTCAAAAGCAATGTTAAGCAACGGTGGTCTCAAGCTCCGTCATTACTAACATAGTTCAATGATTCGGTGTTTCCTGAAACCATACTTTCAACAAACATTTACAAATGGGAACTGCAAACTAGTGTGGTTGGAATTACAGCTCTCGACCTGTGGTAAGAAGCATAGTTTCTTGTAAGTAAGACTTATTGACTTAAATAGATCATGTTCTTGAACGAAATCATCAAGCTAACATGCAGTACAATCTATATATTTTATTCCATATTTATAGTAATGTCCGTGTTTTAGGGTGTGTTTACGCAATGCCGTTTTCAACTAAAAAGGAAAAAGTTTTATGCGTTTTGGCCACTCGTTTACACTCATTGACACTTTTTTTTACAAGGTGACATCGCCATCTACTTGCCTTTTCTGTTTTTAGTACATTGCTGACATGTAGATGTACCCTTAGTTTATCTAGAGAATAAAATTAGTTTTCGAACAGTGTGCATGTGCGAATATGCTCTAGTAACCCAGGAGTACGACATAAGAGGTTAACACACGATTGAATCTAACATCTGTAAATACAGCAAAATAAGTGAAGTATTCCTCAGATCCCATCTTCATTATTTATAGCAGTAATCTGACATTAATCTGATCTCAAGCTGATTAATTAGCAGAAGCTATTACTACACCACCTACATGACATCATTACTGAACCAGCGCGGTTTGAATGATGGATGTGTATACGAGGGCTGTCGCGATTCGTCGATCCTATTCGACTAAAAAAAATCATTGACTTCATATTGCCTGCGTCGACCAACCGGCAAAATACCGGAAGTGCCGCATTTCAAGGACGAGAATCCATAAAACATTATTAGACTGTTTTCCAAGGTTGCATGATATATTAAGCCCGTTTAAAATTCATAATTAAGCATAACTGTGAACGCTACGATTTAATTAAATAATTATATGTGATGCAGTTATAGGCGTGTAGGTTACGTACGTGCGTCTCACAGCGGCTCCGTTCACAGTAAATGCTGCTCCACAGGAACTGATATCATTTATATGTGTGGAGCCGCTCAAACTCCATCTCTGCATGTTGTTGTGAGTTTGGGTTTATTATAACGTTCATCTGGGAACGCAACGTGCGCCATTTCATCAGATCTGTAAGGTAAATCATTTATAAATCCAGGCAAACACAGGAGAATACATCATTATCTCGCGGTTTCGAAATAAAAGCTCAAACCCTCACTCTTGAGTTTACACGTTTTGATGTCCACATATTCATAATAGTGTAAATGTCATAAAGAAATTGCCAAATATTAAAGATTAAGTGGACATTTGAATTAAATGATGCTTGGTAAATATTAAACAAGTATTTGATCGCACAGCAATGTGTAAAAACAATCGTCAGGCCGTTGGTGCCCTCTGCAGTCCTTTGTTGTAATGCGTACTGTACTTTAGCGCTATTCACTGATCTATAATAGAGATTATATTATATTACTTTATAATTAGACCAGAACACGTGGACATGTTGTCATTCTTACACTATAATACTGAACTTTGATTTCAGTGATTTGGACTATGAGATGGACACTTGCTGCTTGCACTCTATGTTGCACTTTACTTTTGCTTTAAAAACTTCACTACTGAAGTCCTCTGTTCATTTTTTTCATCATGCTGGAGATGTCTGTTTAAATCTGTTGTTTACACATTTCTAAGAGTACTTTTAATACTTAAATTTTTTTATAATAATAACTTTTATTAATACAATTTTAATACTTGATTGTAGTGGACGCTAAACATTGCATTTATTTAATGTGAAAACCCAACTGTTGGGGTTAACTGAAACAGATTTTTTCCCCAAACTGTAGTTGCACTCACAGCTGTAATGCCCAGAACATGTGGATATATTGACATTAAGAACATGCTGACTTTCTCAGACTTTTGTAATTATTTTCTTTTTATTTCATTTTTATTAGGTTTGTTTACATTTTTACTCTTTTAGTTTTAAATTTAGTCAATGGCTTGTTTTCATTTATACTTTTTTATGGTACACTACTGAATGGAAAAGTTGCAAGTTTAATAAAATGTTCTTTAAAATTGTTGTTTTTGTTTTTTTTTGTGGGAAATTAATCGTTTAGATTAATCGATAAATTAGTCAATAGATTTATCGAAATAAAAATAGTAGTTAGTGGCAGCCCTAATGTATACCATTACTACGGTTTTGGGAAACAGTTGTGATTAGCGAGTTATTTTCTCCAACAATGCATTGTATTATGGTTGTTAAGCAGCGAGTTGCAATAACCCAGATCAGCCAAGATGGATTTTAATAGCAGGCATAAAAAGGGCTGTAGACACTCAAGGGTCTTGGCCTGGTAAAGAAGCATGTGGAAACTGCCCAGAACACTTTAGCAACCATATTGCAATGTGCAAACAACTGCTCCAAACACCTTAGCAACTGCATAGGCACAGCCTGATAACTAACCTGACCATCCTAGCACCATGTTTTTTATATAGAAATAATGCGAAATGTAATGTTACTATATTCACTATTTGAGTGTTTTGATGAGCGGTGAGAGAACTGCATTGACATTGAGTTGAAATCATGTAATTTCCTAAATCACCCATATCAGTCAGCTACAGGCTTCAATATACAGTCAGATTTAACAATGCATCATAATACGATCATCTGAGTTTAATCAGCTTGCAGAAATCAGAGAGAGCAACCAAGCACTCCTGCATTGATCTTGATAGTGATGCTTGACTTACTAGGAAAACAATCATCTGTGAGATAACAGGGAGTGTTCAGAATGATGTCGATTATCTGGAGTTGTAATCTTGAATTTCATAGTTGTCTGGGTAATTCTTCCATGCAGCTCCAATGTGGTAACATGATTAAATGTTGTTATTTTTAAGGGCCAGGAGGAATCAATCACTGGTTCAGTCTCTATATTTTTAGAGTTTTTGGCCCTTTCAAGCAAAACTCCAGCTGGACCATAAAGGGAAAATGAGGCTTGTGTTTCAAAACGGAAAACAAAACTCACATTCTGATGCTTGATTAATATCATATCTGATGATGGACATTTTTCAAGCGTGTTATGGCGGGATGCTCAATATGAAGTCACATCCTGTTTGCTTTGTGTTTCTCAGCTCAAATGAAACCCGTTCGGTCTACTAAACAAGTAAAGGTGATATATGAAAAGGTAAACTTTTAACTAAACAGAGACCTACAATAATTAAATGATAAACTTGATAAACAAAATGTTAGTGTAGTGACAAACTCGCAATTCTAAGAAAAAAAGTCAGATT
Organism: Sinocyclocheilus anshuiensis; assembly: GCF_001515605.1. Lineage (NCBI taxonomy): Eukaryota > Metazoa > Chordata > Actinopteri > Cypriniformes > Cyprinidae > Sinocyclocheilus > Sinocyclocheilus anshuiensis. The sequence continues at coordinate 1,754,029 of NW_015549650.1, read as the reverse complement.
TGCAAGTATATATCTCGCAATTAACACCAATTAAAATTGGTGTAGGTTTTAGAAAAGGCAAGTAACGCACTAAATTAGGTCTTAATGTGAAATTATGAAGTAGAAAGGCGGAAACAGTATTTTCTTGTAAAACATACTCCAATAACAGTCAGCTGTTTTCTGAGATGCCTCTCTCAGTGCCACAAAAACAGCCTTTTCTCTTTCACCAGGGGTATCGAAGATGCAACCTGTAACCAAAAATAAAATGTAATAGCACATGTAGTTAAGGCAAAATGTCACAAGGTCACTGGAATAACAGAGAGCACAAACACATTACCCAGGTGTCAGCAAGATGTTACACTCTCTGCTGTTTGTAGGCCTCGGGCAGTGAGAGGTGAAGCACACCTGGGAATAATTGGTGAGCATCTCAGGAAGAGCGACCCAAGCCACTTTTTACAATCTAATCAATTCCTGATGCTTAAAGGGGTCATATGATGCGATTTCAAATGTTCCTTTCTCTTTGGAGTGTTACAAGCTCTTGGTGCATAAAGAAGATCTGTAAAGTTGCAAAGACTAAAGTCTCAAATCCAAAGAGATATTCTTTATAAAAGTTAAGTCAGCCACGCCTACCTAAAACGGCTCGTTCTAACACGCCCCCACATGTCTACCTCACTATGTGGGAAGATTTGCATAACGCCGCCCAAATGTTCACGCAAAGAAAGAAGGCGTAACTTTTATTCGCGCTGTAGTATTGTTGCCGCCGCCATGTCGTGAAGGCGCTGTGTTTTGTTGTGAAAGCGAAACTACTTTGTTTGGCCTTCCAGAAGAGGACGATATCTGCTTCGTCATGCCTGGAGCTGATCCTTGCTGGTTGCTAAGG
>NW_015549650.1:1749301-1752980 GCF_001515605.1 Sinocyclocheilus anshuiensis | reverse complement strand
CATAAACTCATTTCATTACACCAAATACACAAAATAATGTTCTTTTTAGCAGCATCATATGGCCCCTTTAAAATAATTTTTTTGTTGTCATTTTTGTCCACATTAAATATTTAACTAAAGTAAAAAGGATTACAAACGCTGTTTTATGTTGACTTTAAAGTCTTAATATAATATAATATAATATAATATAATATAATATAATATAATATAATATAATATAATATAATATAATATAATATAATATAATATAATATAATATAATATAATATAATATAATATAATATAATATAATATAATATAATATAATTTAACAAATAAGCATAGCTATTTAAAATGTTATTCTCACCTATAAAAATTATGTTTAAAAAAACTTTTTTTTGTTAAAAATTGACCACGTTTTTTTGTTCAAAAGCAACTTGTTATTTCCCAAAAGAGTTCACAAACACTCGCCTCTTTGATATTAAAGCAACACATTAAGGAGGAGCAGAAATTCTGTTTTTTTTGTCTTTTTTCTATGCCCTGCCCCGAGCTTCTGTAAGCTGAATACATAAAACATCTTGGTCCCTGGTGTTAGGACAATTAGCTGCTAAATAAAATGCCACTCTCTGTTGTGTGTGCTGTTTTAATTATACAAACTGGGTGAATTAGTGCCCCATTTAAGTGAAATAAACAGCCATGTTTGCCAAGACAATATTTCCCCAGAGAAGTGAGGAAAGAGGGCAAATTAGCTCAGGAAATTCAAAATATCAGCACATTAACTTGAAGGTGAATCAAGAGTAGATCTCCTGGCAGTTTTCCGGAAGGAAAAAAAGAAAGCTCAAATCAATAGGGCATAAGTAGCTGGAGGACAGTGTTATTGCTCAGAGGTTGCTCTTTCATAGCTCAGGAGACTTAAAGGAGTGCTTAGTTGTGTTTAAGTATCAGCTTGGTCTTGTTTTTTTTCCTAAAATTTTTTAGGAGAAATAACAGTGACACTGTGACATGATGTGATAAGATTTCAGCGACAAGAATTTGTCCGCACCAGACGTGACAAAATCAATGACAAATCACAGCCAATCAGAAGAGCTTGTGGGCGGGCTTTCGTTCTGCAAGCACACTGCTGTCTCATAACAACATAGATAAGTACAAAAGTTAATAAATATTTTACATTTTTTAAAGGTTAAAACACTGAATCAGTAGAATAAACTTCATTGTTTACAGTTGCTGTATGAGTGTCCTTCTGTTGAACACAAAAGAAAATATTTTGAAGAATAATTTTTTTTCCTGTACTATAGAAGTCAATGGCTACCAGCAACTTTTTGGTTACCAGCATTCTTCAAAATATCTTCTTTCATGTTCAACAAGACAGAAAGTCATACATTTTTGAGTAAACTTACCCTTCAGATTACATTGTTGCTATTGAAGTCATGCAAAAATAAAATTCTAACTCAAATTAAACAATTTTAATATGTACAAAAACATAAGTACCTGAGACGTGACATCACATAAATAGAAGCCATTTCAAAAATTGAACCCCCGTCACTCATCGCATATTGTTTTCATGGCTGATTAGAACAAAAATCCTGATAATCACGTGGCTTTGCAATTGATGATGTACCAACAAGAATATAGAGTTATAAAATTGCTGTTGCATAGTGTAGGGTATTTTTGAATTTGGTTTTTGTTGAAATATATGATATTTGTTTGGAAATTTTGTTATCTTGGCAAATGTGAGCATGGTTTGAGACATTGAGGTCTCTTCTGAAGCACTAGAGGAGACACATGTGAGATTACTGGGGAAATTAAAAGAAATAAAAAGAGCTATAAAAGTGTTAAAATGTACACAAAAATGAATACAAAAGAAATACATTTTTACTGCAATGAGCAATAAGAAGCTATTCTAATTTCTGCTAATAAGAAAAGAGAGAAACTACTTTGAAAGTAGCATGCCATAAACAATGGTTAAATATTCCATTTTTAATTATGCAAAGATATGCAGAAAACCAAAAACACTCTTTTTTTTTATGTGATTAGTCACAGGACATTTATGGCTACGAAACAATGGTGTACAAGACTGAGTCCCAGTGAGATTGCAGTATGCAGGTACAGTAGCATACATGCTGTTGAGATGAATGGTAATGCTAAAGGATAGATCTCTCCAGGTGTGTTAGACCTCCAGCCTTACCCCAAACCGACATTGAGGGGAACATGGCCCCCAATAATTAGAAATGGCCTAATTGTCACCTCCAATATTTCTGCTGCACTCCATTGCGCAGCACTCTGTTTGTTGTTAGGATGACAAAAATGTTTAAAAGTAACATTTTTAGGCTGGTCAAGATGTCTAACAGCGCCTGTCAATGTTAAAATGATTGAGACGGCCAATCAAATTAAAGTAGGCGGAGTTTACTTTTCACAGAAGCAGCTAGTGCACGAATTCCAGCGCAAAGCGTCAACGTTGAAAGAAAGCGACGTTATGAAAGTAGCAAAACATTTAATATTTGTTGACAACTGAAATGTTAATATCCATTATAATATCCAGTGATGCAAACGATTTGACTTTTTACCCTTAAATTTCACCAGGTTTAATTGAAAATATTATCATCATATTATCATTTATGTGATTCATGTAATTCCTAACTGAATGCGAGGAGATATGAAATGTTTTTGACATTGGGCATACAAATAAGAGTGAATGTGTGTATATTTTACTTTTACATTTAGTAATTTAGCTGATGCTGTTATCCAAAATGACTTACAAATGAGGACAATCAAACCAGCAAAAGAGCAACAACAGCCTATGACAAGTGCTGTGACAAGTCACACATAGTCTAAACGAAGTACAAATAGCAAGTTTTTTTTAATAGTAATAAATAAAAAGAAAACAAGTAGATAGAATAGAAAAAGAAAAGAGAGTGCTAGTGCTGGAGGGTCAAGTGTAGATGGAAGAGATATTTGTAGCCGTTTCTTGAAGATGGGCAGGTCGTTCCACCAGCAGGGAACAGTTCAAATTTGCAAATAGTTCAGAATGATTACTTCTTAACTAGAATTAGACCACAAATTTCCTTCACTGTTCTATTTCTTACTTTTATAAAATGTTATTACTTGTAAAAAATGTTCTATGTTCCATTGTTCTAAATATGGTTATGGCCTTGACTAGGGATGGGTCTTGACACAAACTTCACAATTCTATTCGATTCTCATTCACAAGCTTTCGATTCGATTCGATTCCCAATTCGTTTAGATTCGATTCAGTATCGATTATTTTGGATATATATCTGGTACACGTGCAAAATTTTCTCAAGGAAAAACCTTTAACTAATGCTGTAAAATATACATGAGAGTCAGTTGGTACAACATTACTATAACATTGAAGGTTAAAACTGACTTATTTTTTAGACTATACAACTGCTTAAATTAAAGTGTTTATAATCAAAGTTACAATTACATGATAATATTTCTACTTCAATTCGTTTTTTTAAATATAAAAATGTAAATGGTGGCTATCATAAAAAATATAAATTAAACTTTGAAGAACAGTAAAAGTTATAATGAATATATTATATGGTGCATATATTTAGCAAAATGCCCCTCTACAGTTTATTTTTCTATCTGACTAATGAGTTTATGGTCACCGAATATGTTTTTCTGAGGTAAATGTGACGTTACATGACATTGTTTACAAGCCGTTATATTGACATCA
>NW_015549650.1:1737280-1748903 GCF_001515605.1 Sinocyclocheilus anshuiensis | reverse complement strand
GCTGAAACACTGATTGAGCGATTACATGAGACAGGATATGGATTGTAAAATTGTACTCTTTCTTTTAACTTGCCTTCGGATGTTTAGTCATGTTTATTTTGTGCTGAAACTGGTATTAATGTGAAGGAGACGATCAGTTCACATGCGCCTCGCGCTGCCGCTTTTATTTAACCGAGGTGCGCCGCGCTACAGCGATCACTCCACAAAACAGCGCCAAAATGGTATTTATTGTTTAAATACTGCAATACAATGAACATAATTTGAAATCGGAGACTTTGTTTCATATTAAAAGTACCAAAGCACAATGCTTATTGCGATATATTGGATGGGAAGTGCCCTTCAATGTTCCGTCCATTAACTGAACACAGGCTAGACTAATCGATTCTTGGGATTTAAGAATCGATATCGTTTTGTAAAACTGAGAATCGATTATAATCGAGATATCGATATTTTTTTACCCAGCCCTAGCCTTGACCAAAACCATCACAAGTTTTCATGTTGGAATATGAAATCAGTCCCAGTTCTAAGCAGACAGAATTAAAAAGAGGTTTGGAGGGACAACAGGAAAATATACAAACACACACACACTGTCCTTTTATTAGTACTTCCAAATTTTAGATTGATCCTGTAGCAAACACACTGACATAGCCTGCTTGGACTGCAGGAAAATCAGCTTTCCTGCAAAGACCTGCCAATCTTAACCATAAGCAGTATTCTTCAACAAAATCCTTCACGTGAAAAACAAGAAATCTGTAGCCAGGGAAAGAAAAAAAAAAAAACTGCTACGCTCTCAGACCCTAGATGGACTACATTCCATTCCTTCATTACTGTCAAACACATCCTTAGCGTCTCCCCCCTAAATGGCACAGGTTCTGTCCCTCTCTCTCTCTCTCTCTCTCTCCCTTGAGCGGCGCTCAGCGTGGCTGAATCTGCGTCACGCAGATTTTCCTCTTTTGGACAGTCACTCACATTATATTCACATATCTGAATAGTTTATGCTTTATTGGCATAGCACGTACTAATGAGATTTCTCTCTGGCAGCTCAGCATTCCCGCTCAGACTGCACACTGCTGGATGAGAGAGACTGGAAAACATTCTACACAACTTACTGCTCTGTTGTCATTGTCCCCAGTTTTCCGTTAGCATCCTTACATTTGCATTGTACAGAATCCCTACTATTTGACTTTTTAGTACAGATTTCCGACATTTGAAATGGCCAATTTAATACTGATATTTACATTTTTTGATGGCAAATGAGACTTACAGCACATACAATTGTTTATATTAAATAAATTCTTATTTTGCACAATATTTAGAGAAAATTAACTAATAAATAAATAAGTTAATTATGGGTTTGTTAGTGGCTGATGCTGATATATAAAAGGCAGGATGGCAATTTTTTTGCTGATATATTATAAATAATTCAATTTAATGATGGCAAATTAACTTACATAAAATTGCTTAGTTATAAAATTATACATTACAATTTATGTCAACACATTATGCATAAAACACATACATATATAACATATTACTCCAAATAAGACTTTTTGGGGGAAAAATTAATAATATATTAAAAGCAAACAGTATATTAAAAGTATTAACATACTTTTATTCAGAAAGGAGACGAAAATGATAAAAGGTCACAGTAAAAACATTTTCTGATGAAAAAAAAAAAATCTACAAAAATATAAAAAAAAAAAAACAAATCCACAAAAATATTAAGCAGTAAAACATTGGTTTTCAACATTGGTAATATTTAGAAATATTTCTTGAGCAGTAAATCAGCAAATTAGAATGATTTCTGAAGGATCACGTGACACTGAAGACTGGATGTAATGATCACAGGAATAAATTACATTTTAAAATATTATATACTATAATATATACATTTTAAAACTAGTATATACAGTTGCTGTTTGAGCAATGGATAATTTGCAAAAGGCCAAATATCAGCCATCATATCAGTCTTTCATGATGTGCATGTCAACATCATCAGTCATGATCAATGCATCTATATTTCTTTATTTGGAATTTTCCTTATATTTTTTTTTAGTATTGTTTGCTGAGGCAAGCTTGAGTAATAATTTGAATCATACTTGGTGTAGCACTACTTCTTGAGTAATATCACAAACACTGTTGATAATTCTGTGATGCGGCTTAAAATTTTCACTTGCCGGACAATTAAACAGGTGAAAAAAATTGCCATATCTAGAGACCAGAATATAATAAAGAACGTGGGCTGTTTTGACTTGTAACAGTGACCTAACCAGCCCTGGCAATGACCCACCACATCTAAACATTATAGCTTTTTGCACAGACAAGAAAAAATCTGACCTGATGTTTTCAGAATGTTACCGTGTATTTCATATATAACCATATGTGGTACAAAATAGTTTCAAACTGTCTTTTATATTGCCCAGTTTGGCTCTTGGCTGACAGTCCTGCCATTTGCAACCTATAGCGGTCTAGCACTCCTCATAAGATTCCTGTTTCCTCTGACTTGTTTTCCTTGGCATTCCCTAGCTGACAATCATTGGCACAGATACTCATGATATCATGCCACGCCTGGCATGAGTTATCAGCCCATGTCACTTTCCATCCCTGTCGCACTGTCTAAAGTGCTGCGGCCAGCATGTCAAAACATATCTGTCTCCCCGCGGTGTGATCACGATGACACAATCATTTGCTCGAGGAGACAAGCGGCTTAAAGAGTCGCAGCGACATGTCCCTGTCGGAGGTCGTGACCCTCACTCAGAGTTATGGTCCTGTGGGTAAATAGAGGCCTGGGTCTTGTGCTTTGCTGTTTCCTGTTCCTGCACGGTTCGGGGAGAGTTGTCCCGTGGTGTGTATTACTCTCGGTGTGGTTCTCTGACGAGGCCCACCATTTGCACAAGGAAAACATGTATTAGCATACTGTAAAAATTGGCATGCAGTCTAATTTAGTTCTTTTTTGGAATCATTGCCTGAGGATTCCTGCTCAGCTGCTGCATGTGGAAGCTCCTGTATGTTAGTATGAGTTAAGTGTGTGAAAGGATTACTGTTTTTTTTTTTGGAGTGCATGTGTGTGGGTGTAATCTTTGTGCATGTGAATGTTGCATGCTGGGCCCACAGCTGAAGAACAAGTTGTATTACAGGTTTTACAGAGAATTGCTTTCTGCTGTTTTTTTGTTCGTCATGAGCCTAACGTGCAACATAGTTCACTGTGGTTTTTCCTCTAATACCTTTTCAGAAATACATTACATATGCAATTCATACACACAAGGACCTCTATGATGAATGCTTGACAGTAATTCATTATGAATTCATTGTGATATTTTGATGATTTTTCTAGAATTGTTATTGAAAAAGAAAACGTTGGGAATCATTTCTTTTTAACAAAAACAATTATGCTGTTTTTATTATTATTATTATTGTCATGTGACAAGAACACTAAAACAGGTCCTTAGGTCTCATGAGAATTTAATTATATATTTATATAAAATTAAATATGGCATGGTAGCAGTGTTATTTTAGTATCGAGATACTATTGAGTGTTTTTTCATATTTAGAATTTAGTTTTATCATTTTGTGTTTTCATTTTAATTAAAGCTTTAATCATAAGTATTTGTGTTTTTGCATTTTTTTTAATGTTAGCAGTTTTTATAGTTTTTTATTTTTACCTTAATAATTTTTAGTTGTTAAAAATGAGGGAATCATTTATTTTTAAATAAACACAGAAGCAGTTATTATTATTATTGTCATGTGACAAGAACACTAAAACAGGTCCTTAGGTCTCATAAAAAAAAAAATATATACACTATTGTGTTTTTTCGTATTTTTAATTTAGATTTATCATATTTAGTGTTTTCATTTTAATTAAAGCTTTAATCAAAAGTAGATGTGTTTTTGCATTTTTTTTTTTTTTTTAATGTTTGTAGTTTTTTAATTTTTAATTTAATAATTTTTAGTTGTTAAAATAAGAAAAGTTGTCTTGGAAACTAAATAAAATTTTTTTTTTGTTGAATATTTAGTAAAAATAAATTTTATTTGAAGTGACAGTTTTTTTTATGGTTTAAGTTTTAGTAACTATAATAACCCTCCATGACAGAGTTAATTTATGTTTTCAAATGGTATAACCTAATATTAATGATTCATTAATTGTAAACAATGAGATTTGTGATATTTGTAAATAATATTTTTTTATCTTGAAATTATAAAATGCGTAGAAAAACGTGTGTAGTAAAGGTGTAAGGAAAGTATTTTAGATTTTATAACATTTTAAAATCATTAAATTAAAGGTAAAGGTAAGTAAATGTTTTTCAAAGATGTATGAATCCAAAATGAAATGCCTTAATGACCACCACCGCCCCACCAACAAAAAAAAAAAAAAAAATGAAACCAACATAAATTAAATTCAAAGATTAGAAGAACATGGTGTAATATTTTTTAAATAGATTTTTTATTTTTTTTTAGTCTCCGTGTCACTTCTCCGACCCCTTATTTGTCACTAACCTTACTGCCACTCAAGCCTTTTATCATGAGCAGGTGTCAGGTGAGCCTCTTGAAATAAACCAGACTGTTTCTGTAGAATGAGTCGTGTCATTAATATTTTAGGGTAGATGTCATGACTGTATTCACCTTTGGTTCAACTAGGAGCTTCAAAGCCTGACTTATTTTATGGGTTACCACCATAAAGCCAAGGGAGTTTTACCTGCACACATGGATGACGTTGGGGAATTCCTTGTTCCCTGCCGGTGCAGGGGTTGATCAGGGTTCAGGGGCATGGATGGAATGCTTCTGTGTTGGGCCCCGGAGGGTGAATTTATTGAGGTGGAGCTGTGTCCTACCAACAGCTAAATTTATAACCACCAGCAGCCAGAACCCACAGCAAAGGAAAGCAGCCTATATACAGTGGCTCCAAAAACAGTTTGGACACTTAAAAATGTGACTGCATTAGATAACAAAATATCCAACCAATGGCATTTATTTTAAAAACAGCACACTTTGAAGTGAGGAAACAGATGTTCTGTTCAAAATGAGGAGCATTGTGACAAATGTTAGTGGATCATTATAGTTAATGTGATTCTCGACACCTGCGGTTACTCTGATGGACACCTGTGTGAACTTGAGGAGAGCTGATTTCATGTTTAGTTGGATAAAAATAATTGCAGAAGGTAACTGTCAAAGAGGTTCAGATGCCGCCTTATTCAATGTTAAAATTGTTAAATGTGTTTATTAAATATCAAATACTTTTTAGTATCTGGTGGGACCAACTATTTTCATTGTATTGCTTCTCCTTAATTCAAAAACTTATTACACCTAATGTGCAAAAACATGCACAATCCCTCATGCCTGAAGTGCTATACTCCTCTTCTGCTCTTTATGGATGGAGCTGCTTTGGCCACTGGAGGGCAGTATCAACCTTACGGTAAGGCAGGAGTTAATGGCTTTGTGTGCAGGGAACTCCTTGTGCTGTATAGTGCAGTCTGGTCTGTCCAGTACAGAGTTACAGAGTCTTTCTGTCACTGAATATGTCTGAATAGGCTGGTTTGGGGAAAATGACGTCCTGTAAGAGGGGCCAGCACCCATAAAGAAGGTTGGAAATGACCTTTGTGTGACCATTTATTTTAAAGCAAGAGCTGTTCTGATGTAATGATGATTAGATACAATTTTGACCCCAAATCAAAAGGAAAAACAACAACTACACAAAACAGGAAATTATTTTTAAGGAAAATCTTATACAATTTTTAAAAACCCTTAGGATTTTTACACACACACACGCACGCACGCACGCACACACACACACGCACGTGCAATATACACATACATATACACACACACATATATATATATATATATATATATATAAAGTAATGAGAGTCGATCTATAATAATGAGAAATACAAATAAAAACTTAATGCAGAAGCATATTATGAAAAAAATGTAATAGTACATTTTGAATAATATCAGCATAAATTTATGAAGTACAAATACTATCTGATGTATACAACAAATACTATCCTGATGTATAAATGCAGTGAAGTACATTAATAAACAACAATGCAAATGCATCTCGTTCATATTCCTGCAATGCAAATGAATTATTAATGAGAACGGGTTGCATTGGGATAGCAAGGATTTATGGGGAAAATGTGCTTAATTGTTATGAAAACAATGCAAAACAACTAAATGGTCGTACAAATATGCCCCTTCATCTTCTTTATGCAAAATATAATTTATTTCTTTTGATTTTGTGATCAGATGTGACCTGAATATAAAAGGCGGAGGGAAATAAATACATGTTAAATTAGGCAAAACATCTGAAATGACATGCACTGAATCTTTTCCAGTGGTCAATAACTTAGGAATATCTAATTAACTCTGAATAATTTGTTCAGCGATTTCCTGAATAGCATCATAGGTTTGTATAAGAATGCTTTGAATTTGCACCTTCAAATGTAGTATTGACCAGTGTAAAAATCAATCAAAGAAGACAGATTTATTTCTATTACACAATGATTTAGGCGCGTTAAATGCCCAGCTTGTGCAGACTGAGAGCGGAGAATAATAAAGAGATATTAGAGACTCAAATAAAGGAATCCCAGAAATATTTGATTCCAGTTCAGACCAAATGACGCTTAAGTCTGATGAATTAATAAAAGGGTGGCAGATGGGTCCCTGGAGCACTGTGTGTGTGTGTGTGTGTGTGTGTGTGTGTGTGTGCACGCCTCACCAAGACCCTTAAAAAAGATCGCTACAGTTGCTTGAGATTAGAAAAAGGCAAGGTGTGTACCATGAGGCATAACTGCATGAATAAAATCTGAATGTCTCTGTGCTTACAGCTTAAGGGTCATTATCATCTCTATGAGCAGCATCAGCTTCATGCCAGACTAGGCTTTATGTTGTCATCTGAACACTTTTAATCTCACAAGGGGAAAACAATGGTTTTGAGAGCCAATTAAGTGCGTTTGGAAAAAATGATTAAACTTTGATTTATGAAGCAATGTCAAGAGATCGTCCCCTATCAAGTCACTTGCATTTGATGGTTATTATGAGAGCTGTTCTGAATGTAATCGGTGCATTTGCCAGCTCTTACTGTCTGCCCCAGTAGCTTCACCATGTTTTTACTCCAGTGTGTAACTCCTTCCACATGCACAGCATTCAGCTTGTTGAGGAGAGCTAAATTCGTTTTTTGTTTTTTTATTCAAAATTATGTTTTGGATGAAAAAAAGACAATAGATTTGAGTTGAAAAAAGGGACCACAGCCATATCTAAAGCTATCAGTGTGGGTTTATTTGACTTGGTTAACTCACAAAACACTTAACCTGAAATGATATGATCAGTAAGTCATGGTAACTTATGGTTTTACATTACTTTAACTCATCATGTTGAGCAACTACATATATATGAATATGAAATTCAACTTGATTTTTTAAATCCATCCATCCATCCATCCATCCATCTTTCTTGCTTGCGAAATTCTTTTTTTTTTTCTTCTAGTTTTAATACAATACTTTGATTTAATACAAATTTATTTTCAAATATGGTGATAATCAAATGAATGTATAAAACTTTAACAATTTAATTAATCTTTTAAAATGTAATCAAATTAAATTTGAACAGTTCCCTTTCATTTTTTGGCTGTACAACAGAGGTTTACTGTTTACATTAAGAGTGATATTGTGTGATATTCCTTAGTTATGATAAAATGTTAACATGTTTAAAACTTCATTATTATTATTACTTACTACTACTACTTTAAGAAGTGCATTGTACTGTTCAATAGTAATATATTTCTGTTATAATTTCTTCAAGTTAAACCAAACTTTAATTTTGGTTGGAGTGTGAGAGTAGTGAAGATCTTTTGAGTAATTTTTTTCCCTTCATTGGTTGCCAGTACATTTCCAAATAGAATTTAAGCTTCTATTGTTTGTTTTTAAATCATTAAATGGTTTGGCACCTCCTTACCTTGCTGACCTTCTTGAACGGCACACATCTACTAGATCTCTTAGGTCCTCTGATCAGCTGCTTCTAATTGTTCCTAGGTCTAGATTAAAACTTAGGAGTGACCGGGCTTTTTTTTCGGTAATTGCACCTAGACTGTGGAATCTCTTACCCCTGCATGTTAGAGCAGCTCCAACTATAGTTAGTTTTAAAATTCGGTTAAAATCTCAGGCTTTTAAGTCTACTGCGTATTGAGGGATGTTATTGAATTTTATGTGTTTACTTTTCATTTATCTATGTAAATGTTTTAATTTATTTTAACTTTTTTTGTACGGCACCTTGGGCAACAGTAGTTGTATTAATGTGTGCTTTATAAGTAAAATAAACGGAAACAGAAGTGACTCTCATAACAGAGTTGGTTCATATGATCTCTGTCATAACAGAGAAGTTCATATGTTCATCCAGTTTTTTTTTATTCTGTGATAACCCACATTATACAATACATTTGGTCAGCAAACACCACTTTAAAATGCAAAGCTGCTACAATGACAGATTACAGGGATAGTTCACCCAAAAATGAAAATTACCCCATGATTTACTCACCCTCAAGGCATCCTAGGTGTATATTCCTCTTTCAGACGAATACAATCCATTCCATCCATCATAAAAGTGTTCCACACGGCTCCGGGGGGTGAATAAAGGCCTCCTGAAGCAAATCGATGTGTTTTTATAAGAAAATATCCATATTTAAAATGTATAAACTGTAATCTCTAGTTTCCGCTAACTGTCGTACACGTTCACGAGAGAGTGTGTTCCAGCGGATGACGGGCGTAGCGTAAGCTCTGGTGAGAATATGCTAGTCTCGTGAGAACCGAGATTTTGTTTACAGGAGCAAAGGAAGCAAAGTTTCCTTTGTTTAGCAAAGGAAAACCAGTCTCCTCTTGGATTATATTGGCATCCGAAAGTTTTAAATATGGACATTTTTCTTACAAAAACATATTGATTCTCTTCAGGAGGCCTTTGTTCACCCCTGGAGCCACGTGGAGCACTTTTTATGATGGATGGATGCACTTTATTGGACTTATTTTGGACTATTGAAAAATAACACCCATTCACTGCCTTTATAAGGCTTGGAAAAGCCAGGACATTTTTTAATATAACTCCGACTGGATTTGTCTGAAAGAAGAAAGTCATATACACGTAGGATGCCTTGAGGGTGAGTAAATCATGGGTTAATTTTCATTTTTCATTTCATTTCGAATGAGATAGAGACGTATTTCTCCTGACTGCGTGGAGAGGAAAGGCGCAGGTCTGCTGCTGTTTGTCTTACTTAATGCAGCAACTGGACTCCTGGCTTTTCCTGCTCTGCCAAAACATGGGAACAGGCAACATGGTTGGAGGGGATATTTATTTATTCATTTCCCTGCGGCTCTGTGGTTTCATGAGACATAGCTACACTTGGCCAGGCCCCTCTCCCCTGACCCATTCTCACCAAGCTCAGAGGAGTCCTGCCAAATCCTTCAGATCACGGCTTCACACACATCCGCGCATACAGACCGTCTCCTCCCACTAATGCTACGCTGTTCATTGCAGAGTGAGTATTCATCACTTCAGCCTGTTGCTGCATTGAATTCATGGTTTGTTTGGATTAGGGACGCATGGCATGATACAGAATTTGTGTGCCGATGACTTAAAACAACATCTGCTGCTGCAGATAGTTTGGTGGTTCTGTTTTTTTTTTCTTCTGCCGTCTTGTTTTAAAACACTATTATTACACAACTTTAACTGTACAACACAACTCTGATTTCCTGCAGAATATGAAATGGGGGGACAGATTAGGAGCTTGTGTTTGATTATATCAGCAACTAAAGTATAATACAATTTAATGCAAATTAAAATAAATGGAAAAATGACAGTTGTAAATTATTTTTAAATAATACTAATACTAATATTATTATAATAATTTTATTTGTTATTATTATTATTATTAATATAAATAATTGTACACACACATAAGTGATGATACATATTATTATAAATGATAAATAATCCAAATAATTTATGATTATAGTTTATATTATATATAATATATTAATATAATATATGTGTTTATATACAGTGTATATTATGTATATGTGTATATAATGTATATAAAAATGATACAAATTATATAAGTAATGTAAATAAGACATTTTTCAAATAATTATTATTATTATAAAACATTTTACATTACACACACACTTACACACACACACACACACACACGGATGAACAACAGGGAAGGGATCTGGAGGTGGAGGTGGCTGTATATAGCAAGTGTATGTTTATGGCCACGTAACTGTGACCGGGACTGTGAATTGAGGAGGCGTTTGACAGTGGAGATGTTCTCAGCTGGTCTTCAGCAACAGTTTCTGTGGTGGTCTCGCAGGTCAGAGACGGGGTCGCCCGAGAGAACTGTGCATCGCTGCGTCCGTACAGCAGGACGGGTCTCTGTGATGCGATCCTATTCACACCTCCGTCTCCATTCACCAGCTGCACCGCGTTCTTCCCGCAAGGTCGTCCTCACAGGACACGCGCCATCAGAGGAGCACACAGCCACCATTTACAATCCTGCACATGCTTTTTTTAGATCTATATTTAGCCCGCCGTCATATTTAAGGTGTACAGAGTCTACACGCTCTGTACTGTTTTTGACAAACTTTACCAAATACTAAGTTCTGTTAAGCAGTGTTCTTAAGTTAAAGGTGCAATAGGTGATTGTCTTCAGAAACATTTTTTGTGATGCTGTGATGCCGATAGCAATCATTAAGTTAAAGGGGTCCTATTATGCTCTTTTACAAAGTCTTGATTTTGTTTTGGGGGTGTACTAGAACATGCTCTCATGCTTGGTGGTTTGAAAAACGCATTATTTTTCACATAATTTACATTATTAAAATACCTTTCTCCCCATCCTGGCACAAACGGCTCGATTAGTTCCAGCTTTGATGAAGGTCCGCCTTCCGAGCTGTCCTCAGTAAAATGCGCAGCACACAATAGCAAATTGGGGTTATAATGCTCAGGAACAGAGTTAAAAAATAAATTGTTGGAATTGAATTTGAATTGTTGGAATCGGAATTGGAATTGGAAACCACTGTTTCCTGACATCATCCGCTTTCGGAAGCCCAAACAAAGACGTTTGGGCATGGAGGTGAAAAAAACAGCGTTTCAGGCGGTCGCACACCTGACGAGAAGTGCAGCGTCGCGTCGCGCCACATCTTTAAAATTCAAATGCATTATTTTCTATGAGTGTAGGCACACCGGCGGCGCCGTTCGGCGTCTGTCCGCGGCTCCCAGCTACGTTGTGTTGTACTTGTAAGAATTGTTCTAGACATTCTATATATTCTGTGGAAGGCGTAGGATCAAGAAATGTTCGTCCAATCAAAACAAACTCGGTCCGAGCATTTAATATGCTTTCCTACCTGTCTGTCAACGTATGTATTTGCATACCTCTGCGCACACGGTTCGCGCAGACAGGATACGTCATCAGCGCGTTCACACACGCTGTGCAGACAGAAACATCAACAACCCGATCTTCCTTCCTGGTATTGTAGTACTTTTAAAGTTTTCTCCCTGGTGAATGACACACGATGTAGCCCAGCGGTTAATCCAGTCCTCGCGCCAGCTCGTTAGAAGTGAGCTACGTGCATGAACTGTTCCG
>NW_015549650.1:1736146-1736765 GCF_001515605.1 Sinocyclocheilus anshuiensis | reverse complement strand
GTCTAAATGTATTTGTCTGTATTTATATATTCTGTGGAAGGCGTAGGATCAAGAAATGTTCGTCCAATCAAAACGCTCGGTCCGAGTGTTTTAATATGCATTCCTACCTGCCTGTCAACGTATGTATTTGCATACATCTGTGCACCGGGTTCGTGCAGACAGAATACGTCATCAGCGCGTTCACGCACGCTGTGCAGACAGAGCGAGGATGGCAGGCAAACATCAACAACCCGATCTTCCTTCCTGTTATTGTAGTACTTTTAAAGATTTCTCACCGGTGAATGACACATGATGTAGCCCAGCGGTTAATCCAGTCCTCGCGCCAGCTCGTTAGAAGTGAGCTACGTGCATGAACTGTTCCGATCCATATGATTGTGTTCATTGTTCAATGTTCATTGCTCCCTCCTCCCTGAGCGGGGGAAATCCGTTGAAGTTTACTTCACTTCGGAACATGGGCTGGAATTGGGAACCGCTGATGTAATTGGGAACGCTATTGTAGTAATGTTGTCTCTGGTCTGTGAGTGTAAATGCGTTCAGGGGGCGTGGCTTTGGACGGCGATTGCAGGGAGGGTGGGACGTTCGCTTTCAGTGCTATCAGGCTAAAGTTAGCATTTTCCAA
>NW_015549650.1:1732039-1736003 GCF_001515605.1 Sinocyclocheilus anshuiensis | reverse complement strand
TTGTATTTTTTCAAGAAAAGTATTAATTGAAAAGATTAAAAAAAAAAAAAGAACATTTGTTGCTCAAAACATTTTAAGTGGACTAGTGAAAATGTTGGCAAGGCAAGTAAAAAAAATTACTACTGACCTGGCTGAGAAAAAAAATCCGTATTGTCCTAAACACTGTTAATGTCATGTGGCTATAATGTGAAACATGTTTAATCCTAGTGCTTCTTAGACTTCTGTTGTATACTGTAAATTTAATTTTTGGGTTGTTGCTACATTCTGAGTGATGAGTTATACAGCATATCACAGATCCTGTCCATAGAGCTTCACTTATCTTGAACCTGGAACCATCGTCTACCTACAGAAACTCAACTCTGTCATTCCAGTGCCTTGGTTATTAATGTGTTCATTTAAATCTATCCAAGTATGGTATACACATAAACTTGACATCAGTAATGTTCTCAGATGTATCGTCAGACCACATCAATATTTCATCCTCGCAGACTCTCACTCACTTACCTGTAGGGCTCTTTCTGTTCAAGAGCCATGAAGAAATATCTTAGTTTTTTGCCTTCCCGTTTATGATGTATATTTTAAAGACCTCGCTGAGAAGTTAGTGTTGGTGTTGGTGTGTCAGGAAGTGTGCTGTTTTCTGCTCTCATTCCCAGCTGGCAGCTTGCAGTTCACTGCTTTATTTATCTGTGAGATTCTGATAGTTTGTCTGTTAATAACCCAAATCACAAGGCTTCTCGAATCAAAAACAGTTTTAGGGGCCGTTCACACAGAATGCGTTTTTCCATTCCATTGCGCTACTTTTCCTTCGCTTTCAGTGCTATCAGGCTAAAGTTAGCATTTTCCAAGATCTCCTACTGCACCTTTAAGCTTCGTTTACCACTTAAATTAATTTTGATTCATTCCTCAATTTGCAAAATTGAACATAAATGGTTTAGAGCTGCTTTACAGCAGAATTTATTTCTGTTTGCATCATTGAATCATTATTTTCTTGTTTATCACTATAAAGCTGCTTTGAAACCTGCTTTGCATTGTAAAAAGCGCTATATAGACAAAGCTGACTTTAAAGTAATGCACTTACAATAGAAGTCAGTGGGGCAAGATATGTGATTTAAAAATGTGTGTTTCATGATGGGACAACTTTCAAATAAAACTTGACATCAGTAATGTTCTCAGATGTATCGTCAGACCACATCAATATTTCATCCTCGCAGACTCTCACTCACTTACCTGTAGGGCTCTTTCTGTTCAAGAGCCATGAAGAAATATCTTAGTTTTTTGCCTTCCCTTTTATGATGTATATTTTAAAGACCTCGCTGAGAAGTTAGTGTTGGTGTTGGTGTGTCAGGAAGTGTGCTGTTTTCTGCTCTCATTCCCAGCTGGCAGCTTGCAGTTCACTGCTTTATTTATCTGTGAGATTCTGATAGTTTGTCTGTTAATAACCCAAATCACAAGGCTTCTCGAATCAAAAACAGTTTTAGGGGCCGTTCACACAGAATGCGTTTTTCCATTCCATTGCGCTACTTTTCCGTTGTTTTTCTATGTAAACACGTACATGAGCGCCGCGTTTTTAAGAATACTGAGTCAAGTTAAAAGAATTTAAATCGGACCAATCGGAAGACCCCGGAGGTGGGGCAAGCGTTGCAAGCTTTTGTTTACAGTAGCAAGTTGTCTTGGCAACTGTTTTATTTGATGGCAACATGACAGAGGAAGCATTCAGTGCTGTGCTTTTTTTTTTTTTTAAAGAAACCATTCCTGAGTGCTGCATCTTGCGTTTTAAGATGCAAAGATGTGTTCTGTGTGGACGGCCTCTTATGAAGTCACAAATCCTGAAATACACAAAAGCTACATTCTAATTTACATACTGTATGTCTGCTGCGCACTAAAAGTATGTTGTTTACTGTGATTTGTGGCGTACTAATTCTCATCTTCAGTGTTGGGGGTAATGCATTACAAGTAACGCAAGTTACGTAATCAGATGATTTTTTTTAAGTAACTAGTAAAGTAATGCATTACTTTTTAATTTAGAAGGAAATATCTGAGTTACTTTTTTCCCATGTATTGACTGACAGCTCTTGTGTTGCCATGTTGAGAGAAATCGCGAGTAAGTGCAGAGGCGTTGTGTGCGCTGTGTGAATGTGATGCTTACTGTAGTTCTAGACTAAATATGAACAAAAACAGATTCAGTATTCCTCGAAATGAATAAAAACAGTCAAATGCAAACTTAGAATATTATACAAACCTGCAATAATTAAATGTTAAATAAGACAAATATCATTTATGTATTTAATCCCATTTTATTAACCTATGTCTTTGCTACTGACCTTCGATGATCCAATTCAACCATACTAAGCAGAAATGATACATTTGTGTTTCATTTGTGTTATTGCTGAATAGTGTTGAACTTTCTTCTCCTGCATCATATTCTTCATGCAATTTGTTTGAGCTGCGCCCTCTACTGTACAGACGTGAATTTACATTTTCTTCAGCCTGAGACTCATTCATTTCACTTTTGTTGTGAAAGGGCTTTTACATTTGTAAAAGAAGACCTTTTTTATATTAAAAACAAACAAGTAAGCCCAGCGCAGATTTAAAAAGTAACGCAAAAGTAACGTAACGCTTTACTTTCCATAAAAAGTAACTAAGTAACGTAATTAGTTACTTCTTTAGGGAGTAACGCAATATTGTAATGCATTACTTTTAAAAGTAACTTTCCCCAACACTGCTCATCTTACATACTATACTATCAAACAAGGGCACACTTGATCGCACACATGCTTCCTTTGAATTCCCACATCACACTTGACCTGCCTCTGATAATCAGCCCCTGGTGTGAGAGTATTGATTTCTGAAGGATGGACAGAAGAAGATATAAAAACCTTTGTTTTCTTTACTCTGCGTCAGTGTTCAGATCTGCTGGAGATCAATGGGAGGAGGATCCATCATTCTTCAAGCACTTAAAGTCCAATGCAGTGTGGCATCTGTTGTTTGGGGTCAGTTAGCTGATTCATCAAAGCTTTGAGTGTCTAATATCAATAAACTCATCCAAACCCGAGCGTTATGGCAGGGTGGTTTACATAGGATGACACTTTCATCTTAGCTCTTTTTCATGTCTGTACCTGAAATCCTGAATTACTTCTTTGACATGCTGGCTCTCCTATGACTATTTACTTTAGATCAATGTCAGTGTGACAATCCTCAACAAAGAGCGCAGAAAGCGACACTGTTGACGTTTTTAGGTTTTTTGTTTTATTAAGCACTGTAAATAAATTTTTCTTTGAAGGTACAATGTACCGTACTAGGTCTCAGCAGTGGCAAACATGAAACGTTTCTCAAGAGAGACATTTTTTTTTTTACACGCTTAATTTTTCAACGTTTAACCCCATCATGTCCTCCATTGCTGAGCTCACTTGTTATAAGTAATGCAGGTGACATAATCAGATTACTTTTTGGAATAGCAACAAGTAAAGTAATGCATTGGCTTTTTAATTAGCAACTGGATATTTATGCATTATGATGGTGATGACGATACTTAAATACTAATAATACTACTACACTGAAAGAAACTCAAAATTTACTAGTAAATATCACAAATAATTACAAAGAAATGACAAGTAACACATTGAACTAAACATTGCAGTGTTGGGGAAAGTTACTTTTAAAAGTAATGCATTACAATATTGCGTTACTCCATAAAAAAGTAACTAATTACGTTACTTAGTTACTTTTTATGGAAAGTAATGCGTTACGTTACTTTTGCGTTACTTTTTAAATCTGGACAGGGCTTGCTTGTTTGTTTTTAAAATATAATATAAAATATAAAAGCCTTTTCACACCAAAAGTGAAATGAATAAGCCTCAGGTTGAAGGGAAAGTAAATTTACGTCCGTACAGTAGAATGCAGAAGAAGAAATTTCAACACACTTCAGCAATAAAAAAAGACACACAAATGTTCGTCTAGAGTAATT
>NW_015549650.1:1725851-1731981 GCF_001515605.1 Sinocyclocheilus anshuiensis | reverse complement strand
TCAGATATTCTCTTGTAAATTAAAAAGTAATGCGTTACTTTACTAGTTACTTGAAAAAAGTAATCTGATTACGTAACTCACGTTACTTGTAATGCGTTACCCCCAACACTGATTTTGAAGTAGAAAGACTAATATGGTATGTCCAGTAATCTTTGTTTTACTTATAATTACAAAAAATATTTTTACACTGGACCACTGCTATTACTAATAATTGTAGTAGTAGTAGTAATAATAACAATAATAATAATAATAATAATAATTATTATGACAAACAATAAAATAATAAAAGTAATAATACCAGATTATGTTACTAAAACATAATTTTTTTTTGCTGAAAATGCAATTGAAAATCTTTCTTGAAAAATGAATATTTTGCACAATAATATATTTGCATAACTGTAATATAATTAATTATTTTTTAAGGAACAAGCCTTGTGAATGTATAATGTACATTTTCTAATTAAAAATGCGCTTTGCTTGGCCATTTGTTGTGATAAACAGGAAAGTGTGTCCAGCTGAATTCAGTTTGAGTTTTGTTAAATGAATAAAAAAAAAAGCTTAGTTTACCGCGGAAGCGGTCGCGGCTGCAGTCGTGTGCAGACCGAAGAGTGTAAAGACCATCGACTCTACCGTGCGACTCCACCGGGCAGACAAAGGATATCGCTTTCTATTTCTCCTCTTTCCTACTACTTGTTTCACTTCTGTTTCAGTTTTTCATAACCATTTCTTACTATCAAACTACATTAGTTTATCAGTAATCCTCATTAGCTTTTAGTTTTAATTACTTTTTCTTATTTGTAAGTCGCTTTGGATAAAAGCGTCTGCTAAATGACTAAAAGTAAAAAGTAAAAGTAAAGTAAAACAGTGTACAGTAAAATTAAATTGAACTATATGCCATTAGCCACTAATCTCTAGATAACAGTGCTGTCATTGACTATGTACTGTGAATCTCTATAATGGTCCTCCACATTGTAGTTTTATTAGTATTATGAATATTTTATTATTATATTTTCCATTCTCATTTTGAGTAATTGTGTTGTGTTTTTGCCACATTTATTAGTTTATTTTTTAATGTGTCTATATAGTTCTTATTACTTTTTATTTCAGTTTTAGTTTGTTATTTTAGTGCTTCCAAGTCAAACTAAAAGAAAAACCACGTAACAAAAATGCTAGTTTTAATTTTACTTCTAGTTAACCATGTCCATCACTAAATGTAAAGTTACTTTTACTGCAGCATCCCCGACACGGCTCCTCTATCAGACATTCATCATTTTAGGATATCAGATGAATGCAAGGTCTCTTCCCGTCACCCGCTCTTCTTTCAGATGTCTTCTTTGAACCTAGTGGTCCCATGACGCCAACTGCCCCAAGACAACCAATAAGAAGCAAAAAATAAATTACTAAGGCAAAACGAAACACTCGTCAAGTTGTCCTGCAAAGCATCCTGGGTATTGTTAGATATATAGAGACTAGGTATCAGTTTGTCAGATTGTGTGTCTGTTTATGCTACAGTCCTGAGAGAAGTTGACGTGGAGTGAGGTGCATGCTGGGTCAGTGTGGCTGCAGTAAAGGCACCTGAGGCTGTGTGGCTCCTGGCGGGGTGAGGACCAAGCGTGCCGGGGCCCAGGGGGATGCTCTGCTGCCCACGCTCTCCTGATTTCCCCTCGAGCTGCATAAAGAGGCATTAATTACACCCGAACTGACAACAGGGTCACGCTGCTCAGCCACCCTGCACCCACCATTAGCACTCGCACCAGCCCTCCACAACAACACACTCTACTGCTGCATCAGAAAACATATTCGGCTCATGACCGGATGAACCGCAAGCTGTCGTAAAATGCAGATAAATGCAAACCTTCTAATACTTGCGTATGAAATCAGAATTACAGTCTTACGTTTTATCAATGAATGCTTCTTTTCCTAGAAAAATACACTACCGTAAATACAGTAAATAACAGTAATATGGCAAAATATCATTAAAATTTGAAGGAATTGTTTTCTATCTGAATATATTTTAAAATGTAATTTATTCCAGTGTTGGCAAGGCTGAATTTTCAGCATCATTACGCCAATCACATGATCCTTCAGAAAGCTTTCTGATATGCATTTCATATTAAATTTCTTCTTATTATCAGCGTTGAATAACTACTTAATAATTTTGTGGAAACTGTGATACCATTCAAAAGGTAAGATTTAAAAAAAGTTTAAAAATGTAAAAAAACCCCACAAATCAGTAAGTACTTAGTATGCATTAAATTGATCGAAGGTGACAGTAATGACATTTATAATATTACGTAAGATTTCTGTTCCAAATAAATGCGGTTCATTGAACTTTCTGTTCATTAAAGAATGCATCATAGTTTTCACAAAAATATTTTCAAAAACTTTTATTAACTTTGATAACTTTGATATATTATAAAGAATTGAGCACCAGTAATTATTCATAATTAAGGACCGATTCAGCATATTAGAATAATTTCTGAAGGTTCATGTGACATTGAAGATTGCATTTTAAAATATATTCAAACAGAAAATGACTCTTTAAAATTGTAACAATATTTCACAATATTACTGTTTTACTGTATTTTTGATCAAATAAATGCAGACTTCAGCAAGAGAGACTTCTTTCAAAAAACATTAAATAACCTTAATTATTCCAAACTTTAAAATAAAATTATTCACAGGTAATGTACTGTACATCCAGCTTTATTGTAAGCAAGCTACTCTTCTGGCCTACATTGTGTATTTTGTGCAGAAAAAGACAGTTAGAATAAAGAAATGGAAGCCAAATGTGCAAAACGGGAAAACACAAAATAATGAAAATTTAATCCAAAAATAAAGTGATGTCGTTCCCGTAGAACATGGTAGAAGGGCTTTGTGGGCTTGGTAGTGGGGAGTGTACCTGAGGCAGTGGGAAGTGTTAACATGAAAAACACATCAGAGGACTTGGGCATGTGGCTCCTCATGCTGTAGCCTCCTCAGAACCAGCTCTAGTCCATGTTTCCTGATTCATTTGTGCGCTGCTATAAGCATCAGGGCGTCTCTTCCTCTCAAGTTCTCACCTCATTGTATAGTTTACAAATATGTGATAATTAGGTTATCACAATAATAATGAAGTGTCTATAATGTATACAGTTATTTATAATGTATATTTATTATACAAAATTAAGTGACTTTAAATGAAGTCTTAATTGGTTATTAACAGCATAAAGGAATAATCTAGTATATGTTTGGTGTTGAGTAATCTTTAATGTTATAGTGTGTGGTTATTGTAAATAATAATTTCAAATACATTATAATTGATTATTGATATTAACTGTTTTTAATATTATTGAAATTATTATTATTAATAGAAAAAACGAACTAATTAGTCTTTTTTTTTTTTTAAATGAACCTGCTAAATATGTGATTGATAACACTACGATATAAAAGTTTAGGATCTGTAAGATTTTTTTAAAAAAGGTTTTGTCTCTTATATTCTGCATTAGGTTGCATTTATGTGATCAAAAATTAAAAAATGGAATTTAATTTTGTGATGCAAAACTGAATTTTCAACATCATTACTCCAGTCTTATGACGTTTTAGTTGCGTTCAATTACCTTTATGCTCATTTGTTCTACGGATGCTTTTTTTCCCCCTTTCGCTCGACTTTATTCTCTACGGGGGTTGTTTATGAGCCTGATACTATATTACGAACGGGGCGGCTTTCGCAGCAAATTACCCGGCTCTGATAAAGAGAGCACTGCAGTGCTAATGGCTTTTTCCAGCAGTGTTCTAACACAAAGCACACTTTGTTTGCAATAACAAATCACTTTATCATTAGACCTGAATGACTGCACGTTCTTTTGACCTTTGACCTTTTTTTACATGGCACTCAAGCGGGGACATTAGCGCGGGCTCACTGGCAGGCATGATTATGTCTCATAGAGGAGAAACAATAATGTACAGTATGTGGAAAATAATGTGTTTTTTTAACCTTAAACTGCATAAACATTTCATTACACCAAATGCACAAAATAATGTTATTTTTAGCAGCATCACATGACCCCTTTAATGTCAAATTCCACTTAATTTATTCAGAAATTCTGTTTTCCTTTTTTGATTTTTGTGGATTTAGATTTTTGTTGATTCCATTTGAATGTTTTAATTAAAGTCTATTGAAAAAAAAAGTCAAATTAATTGAATTCATTATTTATTAAAATTTTAACAATAACAGGGCCCTGTGAAATGTTTTTTTTTTTTTTCTCCCAGAAACGGTGTTGTCTGTTTTAATTTTTCTGGATTCTGTTTTATTTGATTTAATACAAATGTATTAGCAAGAAATGTTAATAAAATGAATGCATAACATTTTTTTAAAACAATTTAATTAATATTTAAAAATGTAATCAAATTTAACAGTTTATTTTCATTGTATTTTGTCAAAGTGCTGCACAATCACGGTTTACTGTTTAAATGAAAACTTTGAAGAAAAAAATGTATTGTGTGATATTCCTTAAAGTTATTATTATTATTATACATGATCCTTTTAACAATAGTAATGTATTTTAGTCATAATTTCTTCATGGTAAACCAAACTTTTATTTTGTAGTGAAGACCTTTGACTTTCGAGGTGTATCTTACAATAGTTTTATCAAATGAAATGGTGAAATTCTGGTGAAGTGACTCTCAGATCATCTCTGGAGATGAAGTTTGTGTTCATGTGCTCATATAGTGAAATGGCAGATAATGAAAACATTACCAGCGTGTTTGATTATGTAGTAGACAAAACTACGCTGCTCATTCACACAGAGACACACATGCTTATTTTAAATAGCAGTCTTTTTGCGCTAATCCATTTCACAATTTAATGAATTGTACACCTACTTTTGATTTCATTCAAAATTTGCCAAATTCTGTGACATTCTGCGTTATGCTGTAAATTCTGTTTTATGACTGGATTCCGTGATTCTGTCCCTGTTTTCGGCATTATGGAAATTCCGCACTAAATATTTGTTGATCTTTGGGTTCAATACTAAGATGCATCACTGCAACAGCAGGACTCTTATTCTGTCTCTCTGTGAGGGAACTGACCGCTTTGTGATGCTCTTAGTCACTGAACTCTTATTTCACTAAATATCCATTTTTAAGAGGGGCATTAATTAGAACGCCTGCGTGGTTTCCACTCAGGGAGAGTCATGTTAACAATTGAATGTAATTTTATGGACAAGTAACTTGTTCCTGGCCATGTCCATCTCTCTCTCTGTCTCTCTCTCTCTATGCTGGGGAAACGCTGCTTTCCTCACAAAAGAGCATTTCCTCCTCAATAGAAATTACCGGTAGAGATTAATAACGGCATTAGGCAGTAATGATGCTACGCTGAATGAAATATTTATTAAAGATCCCTCTGCTAGCAATTAGCATGGCATGTAATCGTTCAGCACATGAAATCAAGATGATTGCAGCAGTCCCTCAACTGCTTTTCCCGCCAGCCCACGCCCACCGCCAACAACTGCCATCCTTCAGCCGCCCTCATGTCATGACAAAAGATCTGGGACCTGGGGCTGCTGAATATCCCATCTTAATTACTGTAATTCCACCATGGTAAGAAAGTGATCTGAGTGTAATTATGCCTGGAATGAATGCCGCCTCTTTGATTTGCTCGGGAGAAATGAAGCTCAACCTGCAGAGCATCAGCACCACACTGCTGTGGGAAACAAGGACGCTTTACATTTTCAGGTGTGTTGTGAACTCTTTCATTTAGCCTTCAGGGATGCACTGTGATAGACAGACAAGACCTTTTCCTGCTCACATACTGTGCCTTCTTTTTGTGTGGGACGTTTGTGACTGGGACTGCATTGGGAATGGGAATCTTAAGCAATTTCCGATTCCAAATAATGTTCTTTTTAGCAACATCATATGACCCCTTTAAAGACAAATGAAACAAATTAAGATCATATATGCTAGTTTATACTAACGTTTACAAGTTTGGGGTCGCTAAGATTTTTTAAAAATCTTTTTGAAAGATGTCTCTTATGCATTTGACTTACCAAGACTGCATTTGGTTGATCAAAAATACAGTAAATCCAGTAATATTATGATATATATATATATATATATATATATATACACACACACACTGAATAAAATATGC
>NW_015549650.1:1717908-1725701 GCF_001515605.1 Sinocyclocheilus anshuiensis | reverse complement strand
ACAGTAAATCCAGTAATATTATTATATATATATATATATATATATATATATACACACACACACTGAATAAAATATGCTGATATATTTTAAAATGTAATTCATTCCTTTAATGCTGAATTTTCATCATCATTACATTATTTTCAGTGATCCTTCAGAAATAATTCTAATGCACTGATGCACAAAATATTTCTTATTATCAATGATCAAAATAGCTGTTTAATATTTAAAAAAATGTATATATAAATTATTTGTAATTTATTTTGAAAGCTTTTGTAACATTATAAAAGTTACATATATATTTTTATATATTTATTGTTTATTGAATACACATTAATTTCCTAAAAAGAATATGCTAGTGTATATATCAATTAAAACTGTAGTCTTTCTTTTCCCGGAAAAAAGTCCAAAATATTGAAGACTGATCATGCACCCATGGGCGTGTCAAAATTTTTGTCCAATCAAAAGCTCTCTTTAATGAGCAAGTCCCTCCCACTAAAACCACTGACTTGAGCAAGTGGAAATATTAGTCATAGGTAACGCGCGTCGCGGCGCGAGTGCAACACTCCCAGTGAATAACGGAAATGAGCGAGAAGGGAGTGCACTGTTTCTAGATTTGGACCAGTGACCAGAAGATTAGACTCGCTCAAGAGACAGTGTCAACAAGGAGAAAGGCAATGGCGACAACACTGGCTGCGTTAGAAACAGGTAAGATGTATTTGGGGGAAAAAATTATGAATACAATTAAAATAAAGCATTGAAATTTAAAACAACATCACAACATGACACAAAAGAAAAGTAATGGCAAAAATCAAAATAAAGACTTGTTCCAAACAAATTTAATTTTACCTTATTGTGACCGTTTATATATATTTATATTTCCTATTTAGTTTTGTGACTATTATTGATTGTTTACCTCTTTTTTGACCTATTTAGATTCAAGCTAATAAAGTTAATTGACCCTTACTTGGCTAATATGTGTATAACATTTATTTTCACCTATTTATTCAATTTGTTTCTAATTGGCTTATTTGATGTAAGAATAACTTTGAATTTGAATACAATTCTTCCAAATTATAACCCTTTGAAACACCTTTTTCACCCTTGTTTTCCAGAAAAAGAAATATATATTTATATATATATATAACCAAATAATTTGATGAAATAAAATACAGTAGAATTTAAAAGAAAAAAAACAACAGTAGAAAAATGAAAATCACAACAAATCAAATTAACTGCTTACAATAGCATACTCGATGTGAATTAGGATTCCACTAAATCTCAGTTCCAGTTCACTGCTGCTTACACGAGATCCTTCTTCCGCAGTTGAATTTCTGAGCAACACAGTTCAGTCAGAAAAGGAGGAAAACATACACACAATCCTACCACTCGGTTGATTCCTTGATCCACAAAGCTCGGTCCTTATATGGGCATGGCTCGCCAGTTCCTGCATGCAATGACGGCTGTAACGCCAAGCAGGGACAGTTCAAGTTCAAAATCTTCCTCAGAAATCGGTTAATGTCCAGGAAATGTGCAGCATCCGACTTAGGAAATGATGAAAAAAAGTAGAAAATAGAAAGAAAACAAGAAAGGACAGAAAAAAGGGAAAAAAGAAAAGACCCAGCCTTGCAAAAGACAAAGCCACAAAATACAATTAGATATTCCTTTCAAAAATATACATCTTTACAGCAGTTAATCCACAAATAAACAACATTCAACATATTTAACTTACCAATCTTCATCTTATTAAATTAAATAACTTTTCTAAATGAGTTTTTAATTTAACTTTATACACTTCCTTTTTTTCTCTTTACAGATATTAACAAAATAGAATACTGTTTTGCACAATCATGAATGTTGTAGTTTTTTTTTTCAGCAACAGGGTTTCTAGTAATCTGGGTTACACATAACTATTTGAATGCATTTTAAATAATGATTTGAATGTATTTGAACTAATTAAGCATTATATTTTATATGCAATGAGGATTTGAGTTTATGGACTTCAGACAACCATTAAAGAAATCAGACAACCATTGCAGAAGCTTGCGATTTTTAAGTACACAAGAGTTTCATATTATGTGTATAATGGTATATAATACAGAACAGGATGCAATTTTATCCACAGACCTCATTTTGCCTTCAAATAAAAAAGGTTTTAGTTAGAATACAAACTGAACAGCTCAGAATTAATTTAAAGAATCAGTTCAAAAGAGTCAGTTATTGGCAAATCGGACAGCACTTATTGTGCTGTATGCATATGGCTTGTAACTAGCATTTCATTTATTAACATCTACTTATTGTCTCTGTCTTATGCTCCTACAATGTGTTCATGCTCATTCATTCTAGCTGAACAACAACTGATTGATGCTTTTCAACATGTAACCGGGTGGTAAATAACCTTAAAAGTTGTTTCTCTCCTTGCATGTAAAAAAAACTATTATTTTATAGTCCTTTACTATGTTCAGTGAATTATAAAGACATGAAAAACAGTGGTTGCCTGTATTTTCCTGGAGTCGTCAGCAGGTGGCACTGTGTGTGTTGCGTATGAGACAGTACGCATGCGCTCTCACCCTCGGACATTTGGGTAAGACGTGCAGCGAGACACGCACTATCGGGAAATTGTGGAGTTTTTGTGATCATCCATGGGTAAATACAATGTTTTATTATTATATTTTGGATAAATACCAATTGTGGATGTATATTTTGTTGTATTAATTCGGCGAACTGTCATATTTAAAAAGTTATGTCGTGTAGAATGTCCGCGATGATATGACGTCACACCATGTGGTGTATGCCTGTTCATTTAGTGTTTCACGAACTATTATACACTTTCTTTTGTAGATGGTTTTTGTGTTTTTCATGTGATTTGTTCTTTATGTGAACATCTAGAGAGTGTACAACAATGTTGAGGATTTCAGCCTTTGTTGAGTGAACGTGAGGTTTTATATAGGAGCTCATTCTGATTATTCCCGCTGCAGTATTGTATGGTAACATTGTGATATCGTGTTACATTACTCGTATTTTTAATTTTCCATCTTTTTGCACTGAGATTTTTGTATTCGGTTTTTTGCATTTTGAAAATTGCATTCTGAGTAATGTAGAGCTGTGAGGAGGTTTAATTGGTATCACCAGCTCTGTGAAAGCTCTCATTTTGTTTATCTAAATTTTATTTTGCTACTTCATCTTTTCCTGTTCATTTTGTGAACCTTCTTGTCAATTAAAGTGAGAAGACACTTTTGATAGTAAAACGTTAACTGAATAAACTTAAAGTAAATAGAACCCCTCAATGTGTTCCTGGTGGTAAATTTAAATCCCCGGTCACACATTTTGGTACCAGGAGTGGGGTTGTTTATTCAATCTGATTCGTTTTTTTTCAGCGGTGTAGTTTGAAAAATATTCACCACTGCCGTATTGTCTGAAGTGGAGGACATCCAGAGTGTGGAGGATCGTGGGTGCGAATGAGATTTTCAGCGTGGGACTGATTGGGTTTCCAGTGTGTTTGGGGAGGAGAGTGATGTGTTGTCTACTTCAGGATGGCTGAAGATCACAGCAGCCAACGGTTTAGACATTCCCTATTTGGGTTACATGGAGCTGGATGTGGAGGTTATGGGGATGACCCTGCCCGAGTGTGGGTTCTTGATCATTAAAGAAAATCCTAGTCCATCGTCCGTGGCGGTGCTCATCGGAATGAATATTATCAGTAAGTGCCGACAGATCATTCACGCTGAATTTGACACCACACTGGGTGGTAGGCTGGGTTCTGACTGGAGGGCAGTCTTCCAGCAGGCACAATCAGTTGAGTTAGTTGAGCGAGTTTCAACTGCTCGGGTCGCGGGTAAGACTCCTGCTCATGTGCCTGCTTGGTCTGCAGCTACCGTCCTGATTAAGGGGATGGAATGCAGTAAAAAGGATGGTTCCGCGTGGTTGGTAGAACCAGCAAATGTGCCCTTACCAGGAGGTTTGGTTGTAGTACCTACCTTGGTCACGTCAGAGTTACCTGTGTGTCCAGTGAGAGTACTTAACCTGTCTCAGGAAGACCTTTTGCTTAAGCCTAGGGCCTGTCTGGGTTTGTTGTCCCCGGTAGATGTTAACAATGTGGGTTCATCTTGCGAAGTAAGGTTTCAGCGAATCTCTGCGGACACAGAACAGGTCACTATGGGTGGCAGTACTGGTTCTGAGCCTCAGGCCCAGTCAGTCTTGGATCACGTCAACATGGGGGGCACACCTGAACAGCAGGTTCAGTTAAAAGCTCTGCTGGGCAAGTATTCAAGTGTGTTTGCCCTGGAGGATGATGATTTGGGTTATACAGATAAGGTTCAGCACGAGATATATCTGACTGATGACATACCAGTGAATCAGCCGTACCGACGAATTCCCCCAAATCAGTACCAAGAGGTAAGAGAGCACATCACTAAGTTACTAAAGAAGGGTGTTATTCAAGAGAGTGTGAGTGCTTACGCCTCGCCTGTGGTACTAGTGCGCAAAACCGATGGGTCGCTACGGTTGTGTGTAGATTATCGAAAACTCAATGCCAAGACGAGGCGTGATGCATTTCCGCTACCCAGAATTGATGAGATGTTCGATGCCCTCAGGGGAGCGCAGTTTTTCTCAACTGTGGATTTGGTCATGTGATTTGTTCTTTATGTGAACATCTAGACAGTGTACAACAATGTTGAGGATTTCAGCCTTTGTTGAGTGAACGTGAGGTGTTATATAGGAGCTCATTCTGATTATTCCCACTGCAGTATTGTATGGTAACATTGTGATATCGTGTTACATTACTCATATTTTTCATTTTCCATCTTTTTGCACTGAGATTTTTGTATTTGGTTTTTTGCATTTTGAAAATTGCATTCTGAGTAATGTAGAGCTGTGAGGAGGTTTAATTGGTATCACCAGCTCTGTGAAAGCTCTCATTTTGTTTATCTAAATTTTATTTTGCTACTTCATCTTTTCCTGTTCATTTTGTGAACCTTCTTGTCAATTAAAGTGAGAAGACACTTTTGATAGTAAAACGTTAACTGAATAAACTTAAAGTAAATAGAACCCCTCAATGTGTTCCTGGTGGTAAATTTAAATCCCCGGTCACAAACACAAGACTTCATGAAACCTATACAAAGCAGGTGTCTGAGATCTTGTGTTGTCTTTTATGCGTCTATAGAGCTGCCAAAAGCGTATCTACCTGCTGAGGTGGAAGCCTGAGGGAGGCTGCTGGAGGGCGTGTAGGTCAGAAAATCAAATGGGTCAGTTTACGGCATAGATCATCACAGCTAGCTCATCAACCGAGCCTGTGGAGCGTGCATACGATTAATCAGCTCTGGAGCTGCTGTTTAGCCATGCTCATTCCACCCAATAAAGAGAAGCAGAGGGCAAGACAAGAGAGCAGAAAAGTGGAGGACGTCAAGAGATGACAAGTCAACAAGACAGCTAATGCAATAGTACTTCACTCAGAAACGAACCAATAGTATAGACGAGACAGATCAATTTGCAATATTCTGTTCACCATCCATGCAACAAAGCCCAGACATGAAAGTAAAACATTAAGGGACGTCGTCTATGAAGTCTCCAATCAATAAACAACAGAGGCAGAAAAAGGGGCCCAAATTTCCCCCAGGCCTTTGTACAGCGACCGCTGGCTGATGACTGAGGACTGGGCCTGTCGTATTTCACTTTCACCTGTTTGGTGTTATTTATCAAGGTAGGCTGATCAAGGTGGAGCTCAGCCTGTTTGCTGCACATGAGAATGGGAGAAGATAAAGAAGAGAAAGGAATGAAATAGCTTGTTTTTCACCCTTAGGCATGATACGTCTGCCAGGAAACCTGACTTTGAGACTTGGAGTTGAAATTTGATCCTCAGTGTTTTGGGTTGAAATGAACATTGGATGTATGAACTGTCGTCACCACATTAAACTATTTACTTACCTACTTGCATATTTATTTTATTTTATTTTATTTATTTTACTTGGTTACTCACTGGATAACAATTTCAGCCAAACAGCAGTGGTGGCAAAATTTTTAACAATTAAAAATTTAAGTGGAAATACATTTACTTACTTTCCCTACTTATTTACTTAATGATTTATTGCTCTCTGTTTGTTAACTTACTTATTTACATATTTATTTACTTGTTTACTTACTGAATAACAATTTCAACCAAACAGCAATTGTTGCAAAATGTTAAACACAAGAAATAAAATTGATGTGAAAATATATTTATTTATTTACTTACTTACTGAATAAAGATTTCAACATAATGGCAATTTTAATTGTTTGTTTGTTTACTTACTAAATGAGGATTTCAATTAAAAATCAATTTTATTTATTTGTTTGTTTACTTACTAAATAAGGATTTAAATGAAAAATCAATTTTATTTATTTATTTGTTTGTTTACTTACTAAATAAGGATTTTAATGAAAAATCTATTTTATTTGTTTGTTTACTTACTAAATAAAATTTTTAATGAAAAATCTATTTTATTTGTTTGTTTGTTTGTTTACTTACTAAATAAGGATTTCAATGAAAAATCTATTTTATGTTTGTTTGTTTGTTTACTTACTAAATAAGTATTTCAATGAAAAATCTATTTTATATTTGTTTGTTTGTTTACTTACTAAATAAGGATTTAAATGTAAAATCTATTTTATTTATTTATTTGTTTGTTTGTTTACTTACTAAATAAGGATTTAATGAAAAATCTATTTTATTTATGTATTTGTTTGTTTACTTACTAAATAAGGATTTCAATGAAAAATCAGTTTTATTTAGTTATTTATTTGTTTGTTTGTTTACTTACTAAATAAGGATTTAAATGAAAAATCTATTTTATTTATTTATTTGTTTGTTTACTTACTAAATAAGGATTTAAATGAAAAATCAGTTTTATTTATTTATTTATTTGTTTGTTTACTTACTAAATAAGGATTTCAATGAAAAATCTATTTGATTTGTTTGTTTGTTTGTTTACTTACTAAATAAGGATTTCAACAAAAAAAGCAATTTATTTATTTATTTGCTTACTGAATAATGATTTCAATGAAACAGCAATTTTATTGCTTGATTGAGTTGTTTGTTTGTTTACCTACTTGGTTATTTACTTACTGATTTACTTATTTATTTACTTGTTTATTTATTTACTTATTTACTTGCTAAATAACAGTTTCAACCAAACAGAAATTGTTGAATAATGAAAATGTAAAGTAAGTCAAGTAAAACCGATGTGAAAATCTAGTTAAAACAAACCAAAACGTGTTTTCTGTATTATTTTTTTTTAGCTAAATTATGGTAAATTTTATTTAGTAATTTTCATTTAAATGCTGCAGTATATAATATATAAATATCTGAATCAAGTTATGTTTAATTTATAGCAAGAGACAGGATCACAGAAATGTACCATATATTATTATTATTATTATTATTATTATTATTATTATTATTATTATTTAAATCTGACTAAATAAATCAAATTGAATTTGTGCTGCTGAAGTACTATTTTACTACTTTAGAATATCTTGAAATGTCACTTGTCCATTAAGATTTCAGAGCTTGAAAAATCATGAATGGTATCATGAAAAATCACTTTATTCATCATCTGTGTTATTCTGCATTAAATTCTACAGTCATTATCACATGCAACAAATGCATCGTTTATAATGGGTTTTAATGTTTTTGTCTGGTCGCTCCGGGACACGGCATCACAGTATGGTAGGGGCGTAACATTGCCGTCACATGCTTGAGGTATTCGGCCAATCACAACGCACTGGATAGCTGGCCAATCAGAGCACACCTCGCTTTTCAT
>NW_015549650.1:1710078-1711135 GCF_001515605.1 Sinocyclocheilus anshuiensis | reverse complement strand
CACAACGCACTGGATAGCTGGCCAATCAGAGCACACCTCGCTTTTCAGACCGATGAGCTTTGTAAAAATCGACGCGTTTCAGAAAGGCGGGGCATGTTTTTTGAACCTTAAACCGCATAAACACATTTCATTACACCAAATACACAAAATAATGTCCTTTTTAGCAACATCATATGACCCCTTTAATATTTCATAAGGATTCACGTGAACTCTTTCCCCCGATTCTTTTTGGACTGCAGACCAAGGCAGTCAGTCGGTCAGTCGGCCATCCTCGGGATGGAGCGCTGTCCTGTAAATCCGTATGAATTTACGTGGCACAGAAGAGTTGAAAATGCTCTGATATGGCGGAGTCAAGCAGAGAGCCAACCGAGCAGAGCAGCCTCGCTCAGCACCAGTGTTTAACTCTCCCTATTTATTATGAGAATTCAAGGCCTCTCGCTCACAGAGAAATGTAGCGCTCTCTTCCCCCAGCCACCTCTTTCATGCTGGGTGCTATGAAATCCTATAGAAGTGCTTTTATCCCCTGAAGATACAGTACAAATCATCATTGGTTTTATCTCAGCTGGGGATGTCGATTTTCTGAATGAGCTTACTCTTTCCAGCTGCCCGTCAAGCCCATTTTCCCTAATGCTTACCCATCACCCCCTGTTTCTGCTCTGCCGAACGCCTCCCCTCTCTGCCCCATCGCTCCCCACCTTTTTTTAACAGTGGGGTTCGGCCCTTTCTTTCCAGTCTTTGTTCGCTCTGGGGAGAAGGAGCAAACAGCAGAACTGATCCTACATTTGCGTCTAGGTATTGTTCCAGAGGCTCGCTGTCAATAGGCTGCTGCTGGGGAATGCATTGACTGGGGAAGCTGAAGGGGGCGAGAGTGAAATCGGGTGAGATTTTGTGCTTCAGTCTGTGTCGCTGTGGCTGGCTTTTTGTGTGCAGCGGAATGTCGCTAATCTACCCGCCATCGACATGCAAATGAGCGGAGCGGCCCTGCATCAGAGGATTCAGAGCCTGGGAAACGGCTCCACCAATCCCTGCGTCAGCCTGGCCACAAGCGCACACCTTC
>NW_015549650.1:1701788-1709943 GCF_001515605.1 Sinocyclocheilus anshuiensis | reverse complement strand
TTGGTAGTGTTCCAGAGGCTCGCTGTCAATAGGCTGCGGCTGGGGAATGCATTGACTGGGGAAGCTGAAGGGGGCGAGAGTGAAATCGGGTGAGATTTTGTGCTTCAGTGTGTGTTGCTGTGGCTGGCTTTTTGTGTGCAGCGGAATGTTGCTAATCTGCCCGCCATCGACATGCAAATGAGCGGAGTGGCCCTGCGTCAGAGGATTCAGAGCCTGGGAAACGGCTCCACCAATCCCTGCGTCAGCTT
The DNA here is from genome assembly GCF_001515605.1 of Sinocyclocheilus anshuiensis. Lineage (NCBI taxonomy): Eukaryota > Metazoa > Chordata > Actinopteri > Cypriniformes > Cyprinidae > Sinocyclocheilus > Sinocyclocheilus anshuiensis. The sequence continues at coordinate 1,709,695 of NW_015549650.1, read as the reverse complement.
GGACACAAGTGCACAACTTCAACACCTCATAACTGCCAACGATTGTGGACCAAAACACATTTTTACATGTTCTGAAGAAGTGTGAGTGCTGCTGTCATGATAGTAGGTTGTTGTCATGCGGTTGTAAGGGTTTCTAGGGTGTTCGTTTTTTCTGCAGGACAAAAATTGTAAGTGTGATCATTTAGAAAAGTACTAGCACATCTCTCCTCAAAAAGCTTCATAAATGTAATAAAATCTATCTATCTATCTATCCATCCATCCATCCATCCATCTATCCATCTATTCATCTATTCATCTATCCATCTATCTATCTAATTCTGGCCAGATCTGTACTTGCCCTTCTAATAATTCCACTGGCCACACACACACACACACACACACACACACCACACCCACACACACACACACACACACACACACACACACACACACACACACACACACACACAATCATATATATTTTTAAAATGTATGTATTTTTACATGCTTTTGCAATATACGGTAATATACTGACCCACTTTCAAGCATTTTATTGCTGTTGATTCCAAGACTATGACAAATAATTTCTTCTGCAGCATAATGCCTAACTAACTAACTAACTAACTAACTAACTAAGATTTGTTGTGCTTGTTTGTAGGGCTGCACAATTTGGAGAAAATTTTGTTTATATATCTTTATGGCTATATAACAACAACAACAACAACAACAGCAATAATAATAATAATAATAATAATAATATAGTTATACATATTATTATTAAATACAAATATAAAACGTATTAAATATAATCAAAAAAGGTTACTGTTGAAATATATTAAGAAAAAATAATATTATTTTATTTTACATTGCAACTGTAAAATTACTATACTAATATTTATTTATTTTAGTATCAATAATGCTAATTATAATTTATTAAATATACTACTAGTAAAATGTAGTCATAGTAGTAGTATTAGGAATAATAATAATAATAATAATACATTTTCAAGGCTGAGTGTTACAAGATTATAATTTTTTTTTTAATCACAGCAATATCATATAACACAGAGATGGATTTTTAGGTAGTATCAATAATGAGAATTATAATAAATTAAGTAACAACAACAACTACTAATAATAATCATGTTTGTTTGAAGCCCCAGAAGGCTAAGTGTTACAGAAGATTCATGCTTTTAAAGGGCAGCAATATGATGTAACACCAAATATTGTGAAATAAATTACATGTATTTACACAACAATGATGATTATAATAAATTAAAAATACTACCACTAATATTAATCACACTAAACAATTTTTTCCACTTTGCAGTACAGTTCTTTAGCATATGGGCTTGCAATTTAATCAATTTGATCAACTTTAAGATTGCAACAAAAGCACATATAGTCTTGTATGTCAAATCTACATTTGTTTTAATAAAGAGATAAAAGCTCAGACAATCGGCAGCCAAATCATTGATCAGTATATTGTTTGTGTTGTGGCGACGTATCTTTGCACTGGAGGAATGAGCCAGTGAAGAGCCGATACTGGCAGAAAGCACTGATGCCACTGTCCCTGAAAATAGTGAACTGATTGATGTAACTAAGTGGGCAAAGGAACAAAAGCTTTGGCCTGGCGCCTGAGACACAGTATGGTGTACTCATTGTGAAATGAATGTCCTTTCACTTTTGTTTCAGAGTGGATTTTGTGTGTGTGTGTCATTGAACTGATGCCGTCTGAGTGAATCCTTTCACGCTGTCATGGGAGGTTCCTGTGTCCGTAAATAACAGCTACAGGATGCTGTTATTTATGTAGTGGAACAGCATTTGCATTGAAATGGCTGCACATATTTTTTTATGTCTACATAATTCTGTCGTCTCACTTGTCCAATTGAGGCACATTCACTGGAGCACCTTTGATGAATTGCAGCTCTTTGTTGATAGATCTCAGCCTCTCTGATTCTAGCGCTTTAAGAAGAATGACTGTTTGGTTCTTCTAAACTATAGTTCAATCACTGTTTTAGAAGGCTTTTAATTCAGGCATTGCAGTTAAGAAAACTAGGCTACTGTGTTTTTTTTTTGTTATGGAGTTTTCACATGCCCCTCCTTGAGACTAAAACTAGCATTATTTTTAGCATTACATTACATTACTGAAATGAACTGAAAAGTGAACTGTTTGGAATGTTTTACATAAGGCATAACAAACACAACTCACACAAAAATAATGGTTAAGAATCAATTCAAATGTTAACTTTAAAGGTCCCATATTGTCAAAACTGAAATGTCCTGGCTTTTTGTCTAGGTGCTATGTAACTACCATATAAGTTTCAAAACAGTCAATCCACAATCAAATGCACACAGCCTGCATAAAGTAGCTGTGATTTTTCACGAACCGTTGTGACTTCCGTAAAAAGGTGACATCAGAACTACACAGTCACCGCCTTCAGTCACCACCCCGAGCACCTCCCACCGTCCCACTCTCCTTTTGCCAGACCCCCAGACAACATCGCGTCCATGCCATTGCTGAGCAACAACAACACGGAAACATGTCGAGAAAACGCTGTTCAGTCTGGATGTCAGGAAACTGCATCATTGCACAGTAGGGCTGTGACGGTCGCCGTGACAGCCGCGTCAACCATTGTCTATTGCCACCGGTTATTCTCACTCTATAACAAGCTTAATACAAAGTTTTGTATACAAGTGTGATAATAGTAAGAGTTGCAAATTGTTTTATTTAGACTATAAGTCTATATGCTAATTCACAAATTACCTCAAATGCCATACACGGAGTTTGATCCTTTAGATTGGTAAGTTTGAGGACAGGAAAATACAGTACAGAATACAGAAACCAAATACTACGTCACCAATCTGGAATCGTTTCCATTCATGTCACCCATCCGCATTTGTACAAGTGTCTTCAAGTTCACGTGATCGCAAACGCTCGGACAACATTTCCCTCAGCAGTGACCATCATTACCGGTGTTTCTATTGACCTTACTTGTGAGTATCACCAATATATATATATATACATGACCCTGGACCACAAAACCAGTCTTTTATGCCAAAAAACATTAGGATATTACGTAAAGATCATGTTCCATGAAGATATTTTGTAAATTTCCTACCGTAAATATATCAAAACTTTTTCAAAAATGTTTCATTAGTAATATGCATTGCTAAGAACTTCATTTGGACAACTTTAAAGGTGATTTTCTCAGTATTTAGAATTTTTTGCTCCCTCAGATTCCAGATTTTCAAATACAGTAGTTGTATCTCAGCCAAATATTGTCCTATCCTAACAGCCCTTTGTTGTTTATAATGAGAGAATTCGCGAGTCAGAATTCAGTCAGCGCGCACTGAACAACGGAACTCCGCTGTTTCAGTGATGACTCATCTGAATGCCTTTGATTGGCCATTGCATTCAAAAGCTCAGCATAATCGTGTGTGATTGGTTAGAACGCGCAATACTGTAAAAACACAGAAAAATTAATATATTGCAACCAATAGGCCTTATATTAAATAATAATAATAATAATAATAATAATAATAATAATAATATAATTAATTGCTAAATATAAACAAAATAAAAAAAGATTACTTTTATAATATTTCACTGTAAAATAATGTAATCAAGTATTTAAGAAAAAATATTTGACAATTTTAACTGTAAAATTGCTATACTAATATTTGTCTTAATTTTCAAACTTTAAATCATTAAACTAATTAATGTAAATGAAAACTGAAGTATTTCTAAAAAAACACGCAGTGCATATTATTTATTTAATTAAATGTATCATGTGATTTGATAATCACATTAATCCATATTGTGATTTTAGTTTTATTTCAATGTATTTGAGCAGCCCTTCAGCTGAGCCAAAAGTGAGAGTCTAACAATCTGCAGCATATGCAGGTACTGTACAGTGTTCTCAGCGTATGTTATTTTGATTGCCTGACTGACTGATTTATATAAAATGGTAAGTTACATGATGTACAGTGACAGAGAGCTTGCTCTGCCTCTTATTTCAGAATCATAAATCACTTCCCAATTTATTTCCCAAACACAGCTTTACTGTAAAACCTTCAGTACAGGTAAAGAGCCTGTCTTTAAAAATGTATAAGTTTGAGAAACTTCTCCTCAAATTAAAAAGTAATTAATGTCTACCTTTAATGTACAGGTCTGGCCGGGATAGGGCCATTTCAGCTAATGCGCAGCCCAGGTGGCTTAAAAGTGGCTCTCAACTTGGAACGTGTTGGGCTCAGAGCAGTGGAAACTTCAGATCAACTCTCGTATTGCATTAACGCAATTAGTCCCAACTGGCCTAAATAATAAACCCAGAATTCTACCTCCATCTTGTTCAATATTTCATATTTAATTCAGGTGCTCAGAGTGCCGCTACACCGCTCCGGAGCTTTGCTCTCAAATGCAGATATATATATTTTTTTCACAGGAGCCTTTTAGAAGTCATTAAGTAAAAGCCACCCCAATCTCACGTCCCATTTGTGTGATTTAATAATGAGCTATACCTGCTGACTTGCGAATGTTACTTTTGCATATCAAAGTGCAGTTCATTCTGTTCAGGTCCACTCAGCAATGTTTTTAACCTTTCTAAACCTCATGCGTTTCCCATGCTTTGGGAAAACTAAAAGTAGTGAAATATTATATGATGTAATTAGCAAAAGAAGATGCCCCGTAAAATTGGATGCCATGACAGCGCAGCAAACTTGCTCAGTATGAACTAATCTTTAGCTCAGGAGAATTACAGTTAATGGTCCTTAAAGAAAAAGATGGCCTTTCAATTAACACAGTCTAGAAATGACTTGTGTTTGATTTTCACTTTCAGTAAGTGCCGTGACATTAACAAATCACACTTTCAGTAATCAATGAGTTTTATTTATATACATTTTGTCACATGGTTGTCAGAAGGGTTGTAATCTCACTAAGTATGTAGTTTCAAAACTGTGCACTATGTATTTATTTATATGCTTTTTGTGTGTCATTTTATATTTATTTAAGTTCTGAACAATGTTTTGATATTTTCCCATGTTTTCATAGTTGTCCTACTGTTTGTATTATTGGTATAAATCATTAAATTGATAATAATACTTACGCTATTGAGCAAAATTGTGTTCAGCATTTTTTAACATTTTTTTTTAATAAGTCAATACTTTTATTCAGTAAGGTTGCATTAAATTGAACAAAAGTGATAGTAAAGACCTATTTAAACACCACAACATATTTGTATTTAAAATAAATGCTGTTCTTTTGAACTTTATATTCATCAAAGAATCCCGACAAATGGTTTCCACAAAAATACATATTATAATATTAATATAATATTAAGCAGCACAACTGTTTTAAACTGCAAATCAGCATATTAGAATGATTTCTGAAGGATCATTCAAGCCAACACAGGAATACATTACATTTTAAAATATTTTGTAATAAAAAAAGTTAAAAGTTATTACAATATTATTTTAAACTGTAATAATATTTCATAATATTTTTACAGTATTTATGAGCAAATAAATGCAGCCCTGGGCAGCATAAGAGATTTCTTTCCAAAACAATAACATATTTATTATTAAATATTAATATAAATATTATATATTATCAAAGAAATAAAATCTTTATACCTGAAGTATCTTTTATATTATTATTATTGTTGTTATTATTAGTTATTGGTTTTTATTTATTTTCTGCTTTAGAACTTGGACACAAACCAAAAGATCAGATTGTTTCTAACAAATACATGATAGTCTGAAATAAAAATAATAATAAATGATAGACATCAGTGCAAAAACAACTTCACATTGTCTTACACTTGAGCTAAAACGTTATAAAATGGAGACGTCTGACTCTGAATTCTGATTGGATGAGCCTCGTTCAGTGTTATTGTAAAATATATATTTTTCCCCCCCATTTCTGGGTTTCTTAGCAGCAGAACTCGTCATAGTTGGGTAAATTTCTATAACGGTAAGTGGGAGATTACATCAAATCAAAAACAACAGCAGTCAGAAATAGAGAAAGATGTCAAATTTGCCTTGCATCACTCCCATAGACACTCTATTAGAAGCACCCTCACAGCAGCATCAATTTTTTTGTAAATTGATGCAAAGGTAATATAATACAAAGTAAAGTGTATCCATAGCTGACAACACACGCCAGTGATTGCAAATCTGTTTTATTCTATTTTAATGCTAGTTGTTTGGCACCAGTAAACCTGAACTCTCCTTCATTTTGTGCATGAAAACACTTAATTTCAACAGCCATTCAAATATACCATAGTATCTACCAGTTTCTATATCACATTTCAACTGTTGATCGATATACCCCCACATCACCCTGCCCTAGTGCTATGTTTTCTATAGTCAATGAGGATTGCATTCATTGGTGAGATGTACGAGTGGTCATTTATTGAGTGCGTATGGGTTCTGTGCACTACTTGCAGTTTGTGCTGGGGTCACATTAAGAGGGAAGGTGATAGCAGAGCAGCATATATCATAGTAATTAAAGGCTGGCCTAATGATGCAGGCTTCCTCCAGCATGATTCCTATCTGATCACAGGGCTGCTTCATTAGGAGCACTCAGCCTAACGAGGTGTAGCTGTAATAAAGTAATTCTCTGCCTGCCGCGGTGATAAAGAACTCCTCTGGCTGAGGGAGGGATGAAAATATAATTATAATTGGAAATGCTTGACTAAAGTTATTGCAGGGCTGCTGAAGGGTGCAATGTTTTTGTGTTTGGATCCATTCCTCTCTTCCCATATTCCTCTCTCTCTCTTCATTGCATTGCCAAAATCTCTCGGATGAATATGTCAGGGGGGATGAGAGGGGTGGGGGGTAATTAAGCTGATTGTAAATGCAGTATTGTGACTGAAGAAGCGGCCCAGTCTACAGAACAGACTGCTTTTTATGAGCCGCTCATCTCATTCCACATGTTAGCGCTTTTGTCTACTGGTTGAAATAGATTTGATAGTGAAATCACATGGCCCCACAATTTTAAACCCATTTGGATTTTTATTATTAAGGCTTGCTAATGTGAGCATTTCTATGGCCTTTTTTAAAGGAGTGTTCACACTGGCAGCGATTTGCAGCAACAAGATGACATGAAATCTTTCATTTTCAATGAGAATTCGCAATTTCCAGCAGCATGAGCAGCAGAGACTGTAATGCTGGGTAGAGGTTCTATGATAAAGATAAGGAAAAATCAAGTTTTAAGTTCTTGATCATTATTTTCAAACACTAAACCAATATTTCCCCCCCCCCCATATAAACACACACACACACACATATATATATAGAGAGAGAGAGAGAGAGAGAGAGAGAGAGAGAGAGAGAGAGAATTTATATATTTATGTATTAATTGATCAATTAATCAATTCTAAAATGTCATGCTTTATGGAGTTTTTTTCTTGCACGATTCTGCATGTTGGTTGCACCACATGACTTGGCCAGAAGTTTTTCAAATGTTAATAAGCAGCGAAGTAGTTTTGTTAAAATATTGTTTATTTTTAATAACAACAACAACAACAGCAATACAACTGTTATGCCAAACTACTTCAGGTTTCCTTTAATTATTTTATTTTATTTCATTTTATTTATAGAGAGAGAGAGAGAGAGAGAGAGAGAGAGAGAGAGAATTTATATATTTGTAGATTTATTTATTATTCAATTAATCAATTCTATAATTTTATGCTTTATGGAGTATTTTTCTTGCATGATTCTGCATGTTGGTTGCACCACATGACTTGGCCAGAAGTTTTTCAAATGTTAATAAGCTGTGAAGTTAAAATATTTTTGTTAAAATTTTGTTTATTTTTAATAACGACAACAACAACAACAATAAAAAATATTATGCCAAACTACTTCAGGTTTCCTTTTTAAAGAATCTTAATTAAATTAAATTAAATTAAATAAAAAAAATAAATAAA
>NW_015549650.1:1699550-1701337 GCF_001515605.1 Sinocyclocheilus anshuiensis | reverse complement strand
GGACAGTGTTAGTTTACAGATACCATAGCATTTATTTGGTCCTGGTGATGTAGAAATTATATTATGACATTATTAGAATCATTTTGTGCATCTTTTATTATTTTGCCAACAATAGATTATTATTATTTTTATATGTTATTCAGTTTTATATTAGTTATTGTATTTATATATTTGTATATTTATTTATTTATTATTAATTTAATCAAATCTATAATTTCGTGCTCAATGGAGTTTTTTTTTTCTTGCATGATTCTGCATGTTGGTTGCACCACACGACTTGGCCAGAAGTTTTTCAAATGTTAATAAGCTGTGAAGTAGTTTTGTTAAATATTGTTTATTTTAACAACAACAACAATAATATATTATGCCAAACTACTTCAGGTTTCCTTTAAGGAATCTTATCTTATTTTATATATATATATATATATTATTTTATTTCTAGATCTTTATGGTGTAGGGTAGTTGTATTACCCTGATTTTTTTTTTGTACTATATTCCCCTCCAAAAAAAATGTAAAAATGAATTGTAATTCAGAAATGACAAACATATTCATCATAAGTCATGTAAGAAGTCATGCATTTTTTTAATTAACAGAACATCATGTCATGGACCCTTCGACTATAAGCAACCACCTACCTACTACCCAGAACTCCTCAGCAACCAAATAGCAGCATCCTTGCAACCATCCACAGCAACTTCACAGGAAACAAGTTTTCATTTCTGTTCTACATATTTGCATTATATAGAGGTACTTCTAAATGGCACGGCTCCAGCAAGCATATTTTCTAGCAAGAAATGTTTTTTTGTTGTATGACTGTTGTAGTACCAGCAAACATGAGTGAGGATGGACAGTCCGGCCTGCAGAATGAGAGCTTTCCCTAATTACAATATGCACTTCTGTAGTGGAAGCTAGTAAAATGCTCACATTTTTTTTTCATTGGTTCACTGAAAATGTTAGCTGTGATTAGTTACACAATTCAACATTAACCTGTAAATTAAACTTCCTTGGTGCAATTTGATGGGTGATTTAATTTGGTCCACTCTCTCTCTCTCTCTCTCTCTCTCTCTCTCTCTCTCTCTCTCCCTCCCTCTTTCTCGCACTCCGCTCGCCGCAGGCTAATCCCATTATGAATTCTTTATATAGCTTTTTCCCTTAATGATCAGCGGCCTGCACTCCACTACTGATTACTATTGTACACTTAGCACTACATAAAGCAGGGGATTAATATGCCCCAGAAGGATTGTTGCTATGGATCCCCCAGTCGCCTTCCAAGAGATGTTTCTGCTGCTTCAATTGTCCATAAATTACGATCCCCAGTGAATTAGCCTCCAGACTGTGTAGAGAGGTACAAGCCAAGGAGAGCACTATAACTCCGCTCTCAGACTAAAGTGATCTCCTCAATTATTCATGACCTGGCTCTTTTTTTTTTTTTGATAATGTAAGATGCCGTATTGTATTTTCCCTTCTCTCTCCATCTCGTAAGGTAAGAATGAGCTGGCCGGACGATCCAGAGAAAGGTGTTCTAGAGAGAAGAGAGAGGTTTGGCCTTCAGTAAGTGTGTCATTTTGCTCCTGTGAATGGGAATGTCAGGCTGCAAATGTGCTATGTGCTATGTGTTATGGGGTTAGTTTTAACATTATGTGGTAGATGAGTAAAATACATTGATCTGGTACTGAGAATGTATTGGTTTTGAAATGTATTATTAATTAAACATGATTAGTATAATAATACTCAGTTTGTTATATTATAATTTCTTAGCAAAATACATAATATCTTGATCCCAGGT
>NW_015549650.1:1695797-1699540 GCF_001515605.1 Sinocyclocheilus anshuiensis | reverse complement strand
TAATTTCATGATCCACCACATTGTTAAAAAAAAAAAAACTTCTTGCATTAAATGCTGCATTAAAAAAACAAAAAACATTATTTTCAACATTTTTGAAGCAAATTGCCAAGATATACTGTGGTGTTATATATATATATATATATATATATATATATATATATATTAGAAAAAAGCTTAAAATAACTATAGAGCAATATTTACAGTATACAGCAATATTTACATTTACAGATTAGTATAATAATACTCAGTTCTTTATATGATAATTGTATCATATCGTAATCCCAGGTATACTTCTTGTATATTTAATTAATTTCATGATCCACGACACCATTCCCCAGTTCGGCCCACGGAGGGCTCCTGATCCCCAGTTCGGCCCAGGAAGGGCTCCTGATTCCCCGTTTAGCCCAGGAGGGGCTCCTGATCCCCAGTTCGGCCCGGGAAGGGCTCCTGATCCCCAGTTCGGCCCGGGAAGGGCTCCTGATTTCACGTTAAGCCCGGGAAGGGCTCCAGATCCCCAGTTAAGCCCGGGAAGGGCTCCAGCCCCAGAGCTCGCTCCAGCGTGTCAGGCGGCGATAACGGACATGACGCTGGCCCCGGGGCTCTCGGCACCCGTCCTCACCCCAGAAACCGCGCTAACACGCTGCTCTGAGCCTCCTTCGCCTTCGCTCCCCAGTTAAGCCCGGGGAGGGCTCCTGTTCCCCAGTTAAGCCCGGGGAGGGCTCCAGATCCCCAGTTAAGCCCGGGGAGGGCTCCAGATCCCCAGTTAAGCCCGGGAAAGCCCCAGAGCTCGCTCCAGTGTCGGCTCCAGCCCCAGAGCTTGGTCCAGCGTGTCAGGCCGCGATAACGGACATGGCGCTGCCCCCGGGGTTCTCGGCACCCATCCTCACCCCAGAAACCGCGCTAACCCGCTGCTCTGAGCCGCCTTCGCCTCTGCTGGTCCCGTTCAGCCCTCAAGTGCCCGCGCCTCCAGAGCGCCCTCAAGCGCCCGCACCTCCAGAGCGCCCACCAGAGCCCGCTCCTCCAGAGCGACCCCCTATCCTCCCTATATCAGTTCCTGTCCATTGTTTTCCAGTTTGTCAGTTATTGTGAATGTTACCCTGTGCGTGTGCTCCTACCCTGTTTTGGATGTCACCCTGTTGTGGATTGATTAAAGTGATCGTGTATCCTTCATCTTCGTCGTCCTGCCTGTTCTCTAGCACAGCATAACCGTGACAATTTAATGATTAAAGACTCATCATCAAATCAGAAATTTTCTGATTACTTTTAATATTATGACAATTAATATGAAAATTATGATTTACATTTTTTTTTTATTTGGTATTTAGTTGCTATCTAAATTTATTAGACTAATTTTTACAATCATTCCTAAAAAAAAAAAAATATATATATATATAATTACATATGTGTGTGTGATTATCTCTATTCTACTTGCTTTAAACATTGTAAAACAAACAAACATTCTTTTCTACAAATGTGAAGCAAATTTGCCAAGATGGTATATTGTATAGATATTAAATATGATAATATTAAAAATATCGATATTTTGTTTAACTGTAGTATTACATACTGTAACTCTAGGGCAATATTTACATGTTATCTGGAGCTGTATGGGCAGTGGACTGATATTTGAAGAACAGTTACATAGGACAGAATTGCTTTTCAAATGACCTGATATTATTGTCTCTTGCGCAGAGAAAGTATAGTTTGTGTGTTTCATGTCTCGAAACTTTGGTGTACTATATAGTGGGATTCTCATTCTCTTCTTATCCAGCACTGTCTTTCTGCTACACGGCTGGTTCTCTCCAAGTGGAAGAATCAGGCAAGCTACATTAAGTCTTGAGTCCAGGCCAAAGCAACAGCTGTGGGCTTACTGTCTGGCTGCTCCCTCTGTCACAGATCCATCCTGCACGTCACGTGACCCAACAAGACAGAGGATAGACTCTGTGTTCACCCTCAGGGGCTGTGCTATATGATCACTTATTCATTCCAGCCTCAGATCCTTTCATATCAGCTGCATCAGACACACATGACATGAACTTAGACTTGGAAAGTGTTTGTGATTGAAACCTTGTCAAGATGATTAATATGTGATCTTAACACTAAATTGTCCAAGAAACAAAGTTGTCTAACAAATTTAGTAAAAGTAACTTTGCTTGTGATCTTGCATGTTCTTTTTTATTTAATCAGCATAGATGTTGTTACATGCGTAAATGTCAGTATGTCTGTTAACAACATGTCTAGGTCACATTATCCCTCAATCAGAAGAACGAAATAAGAAATATTGTGATGTTAATATTTTGCTAACAAAAATGAAGTATATTCTAGGGCCAAATATTTCATGCATTTTTCTTCCAAATTCTCATTACCTTAATGGCACAAATAAACAAACAATAAATAAAGAAAGAAAGAAATAAAATACAAATTACAGTAATGGATATTTATACATATATAAAATTTAAATTGTATATTTGTTAAATGGTTATTTGCATGACTGTAATATAGTAAAAATTGTTATATTGAAGTAATGATATGAATTTTTTACATTTTTATTAGTTTTTAGACAACAAAAGGAACTTCTGCCATCACATTTAGAACCACAAAAGACCTTTGAATTCAAATTCAAACACAACAATGGAAAAAAGGCCTTCCTACCACTAAACATTTCTGCCAACATTTCTTCTTTTCCTCAATGTTTACAGTTTTTTTAAAATAAAGGATTCAAAGTATATTATATATATTTTTTTTTATTGAAATTGTTATGCCTTTAAATCTTTACTTTGATTTATTACATTACTGTAATGCATTACTGTTTTGCTGTAATAATAATCCTCATTGAAGATAATGATAATTAAAAATATATGGTAATGATATATATTGTAATTTAAAAAAGTGATTGTTATTTAATTTAGACAACAAAAAGTTGTTAACATAAACTAACAACAGTCATATGCATTCAAATACATATATAGACAAAAAAGTGCTTCCTAGCACAAGACATTTCCACCAATATTTTTTTTCTTAGGTATCGTCAATTATCCCATTACACATATCCCCAATGTTTAAAAAAAAAAAAAAAATTACTTATGTTACTGTAATAAAAAAAAAAAAAAAAAAAAAAAAATGTCTTTATTACATCAATGAGAATCCACATTGAGAATACTGGTAATGGTGATATACTGTATTTGCTTTCTGCTTTGAAATGTGACTTAGACAAGTTCTTGACAGTTCTGTTGAGATTCACCCGCTCGATCTAAAGTTGATCCGGTCCCAGCATTAGCCCTCAGATCCCCCCCGCACATGTGGCAGAGGCTTCCGTGCCTCATTGCCTCCCCAGCATGGGTGACACAGTCTGCTGGCTCCAACTGACACACACACACACACACACACACACTCACACGACGGTTGTGATCTACGTTCCCCGCTGGTTCTCTCTCATTTGCATTCGTGTATGTTGATCTGGAGCTGTTGGAAAGTACATAAAATCATACTTTATGGTTGGTTGTAAAAGTCTGGGAAAAAGCACTGGATTTGACTAGATTCTCGATGTACTTTCTTCTATCGCTGTCTAATGTGTACAGACAATTATGGCATTCATATGTTGGCTTCCCTGCATAATGTAAACTGGTCGTGGACTCTCTCCTTTGTTTTTAATCAACAGTTTATATCAGGGGTGCCCAAACTCGGTTCTGGAGGGCCGATGTCCTGCAGAGTTTAGATCCAACCCCAATTAGACACACCTGAAC
>NW_015549650.1:1669774-1695549 GCF_001515605.1 Sinocyclocheilus anshuiensis | reverse complement strand
AAAAAAAAAAAAAAAATTACTTATGTTACTGTAATAAATAAAAAAAAAAAAAAAAAAAAATGTCTTTATTACATCAATGAGAATCCACATTGAGAATACTGGTAATGGTGATATACTGTATTTGCTTTCTGCTTTGAAATGTGACTTAGACAAGTTCTTGACAGTTCTGTTGAGATTCACCCGCTCGATCTAAAGTTGATCCGGTCCCAGCATTAGCCCTCAGATCCCCCCCGCACATGTGGCAGAGGCTTCCGTGCCTCATTGCCTCCCCAGCATGGGTGACACAGTCTGCTGGCTCCAACTGACACCCTGATGTGTGGCTTCTGCTGCCCGAGCCAAGCTATGGCTGCCAGGCCTGGAAGGAGACCAGGGCCAACCAACAGCTGGAGCTGAGCTGCAGGCCTGTCCAGGCTTCAGGCGATGAATCACTCACAATTAATATTTAACTCCTGCCTGCTCCACCGGAGGCCTCCAGGTATAAGGCATCTCCATCCACCTCAGTAAATATATGATGCGCTGCTCTTAAAGGATTCTGATTGCGCTGGGAAATATGAAAGCGCTCGTCTTTTTTTGGATCTGTGGACTGTGCAAGTGCGCCGCAGCCCTCCTGCTTCTCCTCTGATTTCATAGATCTCTGCGGTGCACCTGCAGGCATGCGCTTAGATCTCAGACTAGCTGCCGGATCAAAGCTGTAATGCTGGACTTTTGAAATAGACGCCTGGATCACAGAAGCATTTTTGAGCCACCCAGCTCTACATTTATATTCAATGCTAAAACAACATCTACTCCCTACAGGCTCCCGGTGGAGCAGCGAGCCAGCTGGGTAATGGAGGTTTCAGATGGGTCATTCCTGACGACTCTTGGTCTGTTAACTGTCTGCGTTCCAGTGATTAGTACTCCACCCTCCATCTCTCCTGTGACGCACACACACATGCACACGGCGGTTGTGATCTACGTTCCCCGCTGGTTCTCTCTCATTTGCATTCGTGTATGTTGATCTGGAGCTGTTGGAAAGTACATAAAATCATACTTTATGGTTGGTTGTAAAAGTCTGGGAAAAAGCACTGGATTTGACTAGATTCTCGATGTACTTTCTTCTATCGCTGTCTAATGTGTACAGACAATTATGGCATTCATATGTTGGCTTCCCTGCATAATGTAAACTGGTCGTGGACTCTCTCCTTTGTTTTTAATCAACAGTTTATATCAGGGGTGCCCAAACTCGGTTCTGGAGGGCCGATGTCCTGCAGAGTTTAGATCCAACCCCAATTAGACACACCTGAACCAGCTAATCAAGCTCTTACTAGGCATACTAGAAACTTCCCAGCAGGTGTGTTGAGGCAAGTTGGAGCTAAACTCTTCTGGACACCGGCCCTCCAGGACCGAGTTTGGGCACCCCTGGTTTATATGAATGTATAAGTAAGTATGAAGTGTAGATTTTAGATCTTGTGACTGGTTACCATTTCTCACTTTTTCACCATTTTTACAGACCCAGTTCATTTTGAAAAGGTCCTTTAAGTGGTCGACCAATGTCTGGGCATCATTCTAGTTATTGCAGCATGTTTTCCTCATTGTTGGCACTAGTCAACCCCCTAGTTGATGACTTTTTGGCCAACTGAACATGTTAAATTCGAGAGCAGAGCCCATCGGTGAGAGAAATCACTTTGATAGGCTGTTCAGCTTAGCCAGCTGGTGAACGATAAGAAAAACGGAAGTGACGAAAAAAGCTAACAACAAATTTAGGATTCCATACACATTTTCAACTTAACAGACATATTTGTAAAAGCTATATTATGAATTCGTCTGTGGTGAGCGTGAACAGTCTTGTAGGCAAGAGCTGTTTTGTTTATGGTTATGTATGTATCTGCAGTCCTCTTTGGGTTTTCTCTTTTTGAATGATGAATACATATTACTGCCACCTGCTGGTTTGGAGAGTTATGTCCTCTCACACAAATGCAGAAAGTACATGCTAGTTGGCTGTAGTCTTTGCCCCATGCAGGCGATGTGAAGTGACCTACCTGGTCTCATGGCAAAAACGTACCTGGGGGCACTTTTTTGCTAGACGCGAAATACGTACCAATAAGTACATATCACTGCAGTTTCCAAAAGAAATAAATACTAGAGGCAGTAAAACTCCGACACCTTTTATTAATTTTCACACAAATTTACAGTTTCGATTAATAAAATGTAATTTTCACACAATTATTTTTTCATTGATGGTAGGTTTGTTCGGTAGCTCAGGAAGTACGGAGACGTATTTGAGAGGTGAGGAGCTCCGGTTCGAATCCCGTGTAACTATGGTTCGACAAAAAAGTTCATATCTGCAAATAAAGAAGTTCAAATAGCACGGTTGCATCAACAAATGCGTTTTTATATCACTTTTGCATTTGTTAACACTATCGGGTAGGTTTAGGGTTGGGTTTGGTGTAGGGCATATTTCCAACATGATTTTCCAACTTTTAGCGACAGTCCCCGGATATTTGAATTCTGAGCCGCCGCAATACGTACCTGAAGCAACGCAATAAAAACACAGCAATACGTACCTATATCAACGTAATAAAAACGTGCCAGGGTTCACGTATTGAACCCGTATTTTAGAGCCACTCAGTGGACTTTTCTCTTTGAAAGTGCGGCGAAACGTGCAGTAAGGTACGTAAAAACGGTGTTGCATAAAAGTATCCAGAGGTACGTATTTTTATGAGACCAGGTTGGAAGTGACACTACAGTCGGCTTTCACTGCAACTAGTTCTGTGATTTCATTTTGGTGTGTCTGGGCCTTTCATGTTACACATGACTTTTTAAAAATACAAATAATCAATGTTTATAGTCTGCATAATAATTATATAAATAAATAATCATTAATAAAATGTTATTTACAATAAAATAGACTTAGGTGGAGTATAAGTAGCTGGAGAATAACTCATATTATCTATCCAAACACTAAAAGTTCACTGAAAAGGGTTTGAAATCTAAAAAAATGTTTATTGTACAGTACATTGAAATGGTTATTGGTAGACTATGCAACTTAAATAAAAATGGGCCAATCAGGATTTATCAGAGAAAATGGCAGAATCTTTTTCACTGTCACACTTTATTTGCCACTAGTGTAGAAATATGGAGGCTCGTATTTATGCCTTAATGAATGGATCCGATATTAATTTTCTTTGGCAGATCCTGACTATAGGTCAAGCACCTCTATGTCAACAAGGATGTCTCACTGTTATGTAGGGCACAGTTTGATTATTATGTGAAATGGTTATGTGAAATTGTCTTTTCTTCTCGTATTTAGCCTGACGTGGTTGACTGGGGCTGAATATGTAACTGGCCAATAGTCTTCAAGCTTCATGGGAATCGCCATGGGGACATGCTTTTTGGGATGATTTCCTGTCTGAAAGATTGAGGGACGCCTCAGGGAACTTCCCCTGAGCCTCTCTTTCTCCACAAAAGGAGAAGCACGATGTGACTGCCTTTGTCATTCACATAAATAGGGTGAACCACGGAGGCCAGAATTCCCCTCTGAGTCTTTAGAATACTCATTGTTTTACAAACAAATCTTTGCTAGTATTAATATTCATATTTTATAGGCCAAAGAAGTCTCATCGAATCTTTCCCATGCACAATGGGAACGAGCGACATTCTCCTTATGAAAGGTTGCTGTGTCACACCCCTGAAGAATCTGCAGATGTAGAAAACGATAATTACATCTCTGTCTCGTGTAATTTTGTGATTGCGTGGCCTCTATTATCCAGATGTACAATAGCATTGTGTGGGGTGAATCTCTGAGGATTCTGGGAGGAAAAAGCACTTTTCATCGGGTCAATATTATACATTTTAGATGAACCATATTCTGTATTTAAACCACCCCGTCATAGAAGTGCCTGATGAAATCTCTCCATTTCTCTGCTGCTGGTGTATATTGCCAGAGCGGTCGTTAATGGCCTAATAAAAGCCAAGCATCTTCCCCTGCATATGTAATGTATGAGGCTTTAAAAAAGCGTTATTGCTCCTTCAAATCTGAGCTGCTTCCTCGAATGTGATGGACCGTGGGAGTCCACCTACACTGCTGAAAACCAATGCCGCTCTTTCTAATAAGAGCCCGCTTTCTCCACCATGTGCTGAAAAGCACTGTGTGCCAAGAAGAGCAGATCAGTTACATGTGAAGACAGCCCACGTCATACTCATGATATCAAAAACAAACATGGCAGCAAGTTTTCATTTCATTATGAGCTGAAATAACATTATATAGATGTTAAAGAACGTTTAAATGGAGACCTTGGATTTGATCACCACTGAGCCACATTTATTCCCATATCGTAGGCTCACATTCTTGGGATAAAACCAGCATTTTATTTTCTTGCATTGGATTTCTGCAGCCCTCCTTCACAGTTCTTAGAAGGTCTCTAATACCTGGAGAAATCTCTCCGTAACATTGCCATTCATCTCAGTGGATGTTGCTCAGCTGCCACATGGCATACAGTCCCAAGCCATTCACTAGTGACTATAATGTCAAACAGGGCATGCAGGGAAAATGCAAGTCAATTTCACACTTTAAGAGCTCACATCTAGTATAGTATAACAAGTCAACTCAAGTCACCTTTATTTATATAGCGCTTTATACAGTACAGATTGTGTCAAAGCGGCTTTTAAGTATTAAGTGGGAAAAACGTGTCCTGATGATGTAAGAGGACAATAGAAAACAGTCAGTTTATTAGTTAAAAATTTATATGTTGCTTAGAAAAAAAATCAGAATGGCTATTTTTAAAATGTACATCAATTGAGAAAGAACCTTTTTGCCCCATAATGGTGGGTCAGATTTTTACCGTTGTTTGCCAATTTTTCACGGGACATCCAATTGGGTATTTCATGCAAGGGTGAAACGTTTCCCCATGCAGATATTGCAATAGGTTTAAGCCGCATTGACCAACAGGAAGCTACTTGGTTTGAAAGTTGCTACCATGTGAGCGGTGCTTCATATATTCCTGCATTATTAACAATAGACAATGGACCTTTTTCACCTGAGAATTTTTGATAATGTTACTGCACATCAATAGTGTTATTATGGCATCTACTAGAAGGGGCTAACTGTGCAATGTTAACCAGTAAAACCCTGACCACATAGATCTTAGTCATATCGTAACCATACTTCCATTTAGCCTTTCACCACAGTCCACTTTGGCCTGCAAAACAGACCTGTTAGGCCACATAATATCAAATTGATTGGTGAGGAGATGAAAACCCATAGCGTCCGTTCAAGCTGATGCTTGAATATTCAATTAGCAGTTTCTCTTGTTTGCTTATGGACAGTGAATCTAAACAGAGGATGAACTCAATGCGGTGATACGAGGCCATTGACGTGCTTTCCAAATGTGATCACACCCTCAGGCCTCAGAAATTCTTGGCCAAGACGCACATAATCCAACTCAGAAACACTGAAGAGTTCCATGAATGTGGTAGGTATTTGTGCATCATTTGAGAATATGATGTATTTTGGCCACGGAACTAGATTTTGCAGTGTTAAAACTGATTTTTGGATACGTTTAGATGAAACTTTTAGATGTCTACATAAAAATTATATATATTTATTGTCCTATAGTGCAGGCCAAAAAATGAGAAAATTATGTGGTTCTGTTTCAAAACCTAAACTGCCTTTCTGTCTTCCACTTATAAGGCAGCATCGAAAAAAATGGAACCTTCCATGTAGGAGCAACACAGCAGGCCTGACTGAGAGGCCCTGTCCCAAATGGTACCCTCACAGTCTTCCTCCGAGTCCAGACTTTTGCGATGTAATGCTGCTTTAACTGTCAGCTATAAAATCACTTTCCAGAACCTTTTCATTCACCGTTCCTTGGTGGTTGAATGATCTTCCTAACCCTATCCAGACAGCTGAATCCCTGACAAAATTCAAGAAACAGCTGATTTGAAAAATGCGGTAAATACTGCTCAGCATTAAGCAAAGTTCGTAACAGTCTCACATAGTATATGTAGATGCCTCATTAGCTACTGTTTCTATGGGCCGCTATACGTAAGCCGTCCGCCATATTCGAAAGGTAAACTTGACGTCATTCACCATAACAGCCGATGGTCTGCGAACCCTCGAGTACGGTGGCCGAGAGAGCTCAACGTGTTGTTCTGTAAACAAGTTGATGGTTAAGGATGGCGGACGCATCTATGTAAATACGGGGCAGTCGTGGCCTAATGGATTGAGAGTTGGACTTGTAACCTGAAGGTTGCAGGTTCGAGTCTCAGGTCCGGCAGGGATTGTAGGTGGGAGGAGTGAATATCCAGCGCTTTCTCCACCTTCAATACCATGACTGAGGTGAGACCCTTGAGCAAGGCACCGAACCTCCAACTGCTCCCCGGGCGCCGCAGCATTGGCACCCACTGCTCTGGGTGTGTGTTCACGGTGTGTGTGTGTATGTTCACTTCTCACTGCTGTGTGTGTGCACTTGAATGGGTTAAATGCAGAGCACAAATTCCAAGTATAGGAGACCATACTTGGCCACACGTCCTTTCCTTTCCTATGTAAGGCATCTACATATCTATGGGCGCAACATGCAGCTTAGGTTTCATTTTGTGTGAAAACAAGACTGAAGGCAGAGTGTTGAGAGAAATTGAATGAATAGAAACTCTATTGACTGTCTTCAGAAAAGTTTCTATGGCATTTGCTTTTCATCTTCTGTCCATGTAATGTCTAATAAAGTAGTGTTTATAAATGCAGCGCTGCTTTGATTACAGAGGTTACCGAGGAAACAGCTCTATTTCTGCTGTTCCATACGCGCCACCTGCTGGCAGACAGTGAATTTACATTTTCATTCAGATTGTCTGCCATTTTTGTTCAGACCAATGCAAAAATTGGACCAAATTTTTCCTATGTAGAATTGTTTATGGAGCAGATAAAATGCCAATAATTTATCATTTTGACTCATTTTCTTAAACAAATGATTTAAAGACTGAAATGTGAGGTTTATCAATTTATAAAACCTTTTTTTGTCAAAATATTATTTGAACATGCAGTACATGTTAGTAGATAACATGTTTTGTTGTAAGTCAGCGCATGTGCTCAGACTTGTTGAGCTGAAGCATTTGTAAAAAGTATAAATGCTACTTTTGTTATTTTTTTCCTCTATAAAAAATGATGCAGTCTAATAATACTAATGAAGTTTCACCTTGTGCTAAACCTGTATGAAACAAGTGCAGACATTCATGCTCGTAGTTCAACCTAACAGAAATAATTCAAACCATAAGACCTCATAGACCATTGAGCAAAGAGGCAAATATTCCTAACTGTTCATATATGATCTGAGAATTTATTGACATAGTCCAGATATCATTTTTCATCCTGCCAGTACGAGCGTACGGCATGCAAGTATTCCATGGTGTAAGTCTGGTTTTGGCACAGACCGCAGGAAACCTGATTACGCAGGAAGCGGCATTAACTAATGCACTTATTTTAAGAAGAACAGCAGCTTCTAGATGTCCCAGAGGTTTGGCAAGACCCCACTGTCACTGGTTTCCATTAAAATACCACATCTCCAAAGTAGCCTTGGCACCTTCCACATGACACTGTCAAAGGCCCAGATGTTCATGGCGCGAGCTCACACACACACACACACACACACACACACACACACATTTGGACCCCATAACGTGGGGAATACCAGATACACACTTACACTGTGTGTGTTTATGTGTGTGTATACCTACTGTGTATACCAGTTTAAGTGGACCAGTGTACTCACTCGCTCTTGACTTGCTGTTAATCGTTAATCAAAGTTATGACTGTTTGAGGAAACTAACCAGTAGGCTGTCTACAAAAACTAGAGATGCACTGATCATGATTTTTCATGGACGATTCTGATTGTCAGCAAATGGGCTGATTCTGATACCAATTGCTGATTTTTTTTTTTTAAGCAAGAGACAAGAAAGAATGAAAGAGTACATGAATAAGCTGTTTATTTGCTCTATTACAGGCTGAACTGGCCTTAAAAAATAAAAATCTGTAGCCATTTGAAATTAGAGGCAACCACAGCATTTCACAGTCCAATCACAGTCCAAAGATGCTACATATATGTAGCATGAGCAGTTATTTTTTTAATTTAAATTAGATTGTACAATTACAAGATTTAAAGCAAACAGAGTGGTCTGACTTTAGCTTTGTGAAATTATGATAAAAATGCTAATTCACTCTCTGCCAGTAGGTGGCGCTTATGGAACAGCTGCAATATAGCGTTTCCTTGGTCACCCAAAATTCAATGTTTAGAATTTTCTTCCAATATTTTGAGCATCATGAACCGTGAGCTTGCTTTGCCTGCACGGTATTTTCTCTGCTGTCTGTTCTCTCCTCTTTATCGTGTCTTGTCTCTGGCCTCTGTTAAAGTCCGCGTGAACCGGAAGTTGCGACCGACTTTACTTCCGTATTGTGACATACTTCCGAGAGAAACAGAATATTGAATGAAAAAAACAGAGGGGGTGGCTTGTTTTTTTTTACTGCGAACTGATTGGATGTAGTAAAGTAGGCGTTTCATTCAGAAATGGAGGCAGATTTGAATGCAAGTTTGCAGTCAATTGTTGAGGACTACTCACCACCTGACACACCGCCAGCAGTCTCGTTCCAGCGAGAAGAATTTTGTTTGGAGCGCTGTCAAAGCTCATGGAACACTGACAGTTGGAGGGGCGTGTTTAAGGATGTTATGCTCAAGCCCAAGCCGTCAAACTGACGTCATCAGAGAAGGCCCGGCATTTCAGAGGGGATGTGCATTTTCAGATTTGGATTAAAGATTATGAAGGCAAACCATTTTTTTGGTTTGTGGATTGACTTGCACAGATGAATTGTTCACCACAAATATAGCAGTGTGTGCTAACAAAATAAATATAGTCAATTTTGATTTCATGTGTACCTTAACTACCTGTTTACAGACTTTGTAATATTTCCACATATTTCCAGGGGTGAAGCAATATTTATATAAGCGGAGCAAGATACTTCATCATTCCATCTATGGCACATTGCGATTGGGTTTGATTTGTCAATACAGAAGACAAACCAATGCACCGCTGTCCCTGCATGATGGGCCAAAGTATTAGCCCCAAAGTGTGTCAGTTCACCGGGAAAATGCCCTATATGCTAGATGGCCAGTCTGCCCCTGGTGTAGGGAGGCGTAGTAACCTTAACTGTACAAAAGCACACTAATGGCACTTTTCCACTGCGTGGTACGACTCGGCTCGGCACGTCTCAGTACGGCACGGCACGGCTCGGCACGGTTTGCATTTCCACTGCAGTTTAGTATCGCTTTAGAGTGGGCGGGATTATTTACATGTCGTTATAGTTGCGCCGCCTCTACTGCCACGACTCCTAAAAAAACTTTCATTCCGCGTCGCCCCATCAAGATCTCGCTGGATCCACTCCTCTGCTATCAATGAGAGGAACGTCTGTACTTCCGCAACAGACAACGAAACTTTTTGGTTGTTAAAAAAGGTGCGCTCGTTCAAAACAGTTGCGTTCAATCCTTCACTGCCTGTGCTGATTTAAATCTACCGGTTCTTTTGTGTTTTTGTCGCAAGTTCAGGTAGTGACGATTCTCTCCGGCCAATCCGTGATCAGCAGAGTTTACACGTCACGTTTTGGTAACGGTACGGTTCACTTGGAACCCCAAACGAGGTGGTACTAAAAAAAGTACCAGGTACTGTACCCAGTGGAAAACCCCCCAAAAGTAAAGTAAAGTAAAGTGACATGTGGCCAAGTATGGTGACCCATACTTGGAATTAGTGCTCTGGATTTAACCCATCCAAAGTGCACACACACAGCAGTGAACACACACACATCGTGAACACACACCCGGAGCAGTGGGCAGCCATTTTTTTGCTGCGGCGCCCGGGGAGCAGTTGGGGGTTCAGCTGCCTTACTCAAGGGCACCTCAGTCATGGTATTGAAGGTGAACCGTACCGAGCCGTACCGTGCCGTACCATGCAGTGGAAAAGCGCCATAAGTCACACTTGGTTCGATTGCCTGAATTCGATTCATCCCCCCTCCGCCTGCCCCCGCTGGATTGTGTTCACATGGTGGTTTTTGGTTCCAAACCATGGTACGTTTGCGTCATCAGAGTGGCAGCTGTTTAATCCTGTTGTTAGCAACGACTATGCCGAAGATGGCGAAATGATGCTTGCTCGCCTCATTTTTGTACTTTTGGATTATCAAAATTTTGTTTTGTTTTCAAAGCACAGAACGGCACATGCATCCATTTATCATGTGTCTATTTGTTATGAATGTAATGCAAGGGTTCAAAAGAATGCAGGAGTTGCTGCTTGTAGCACGTCAGTCACGCTTGTCAGGAAAGCGAGTGAGAAAACACATAAATACACAGTCAGACCAATTCATACGTCATTAATAGCGACTCACTTCTGTTCACATCGGAAGGTAACCATACCCCGGACCACCATTTTAGGCGGACTCGGGTACGGTTCACGGGTGCGCACCAGAGTTCAGAAAACAGCGTATTACATTCACAGCATTGCAGCAAGGAGTGCTCTAGCAGCCAATAGCACAAACTGCTTATCTGCTAGCTAATAACACCTCAGGATTACTAGTGAATCATTTTTAGGGTAACATGGCATCTTTGAATATTAGGGTTAGATAACACCATAGTGATGTGCCAAGTCGACCAAACATTACCAATCATTATTAGTAATTGTGTAAGTTATCTTCTCACCTTTAAGGATCTGAACAAAGCATTAAAAGATTAGTTCACCCAAAAATAAAAGTCTGTCATAATACCCTCATGTCGTTCCGAACTAATATACATTTCTTTCTTTTGCGCAACACAAAATATTTTAAAGAACATTGGAGTCCAAACAACATTTGACTCCATTGACTTTTGTCAGTGACTTTTCGGTGACACTTTCCACCTATGTGCTGTACATGTGGAAGAATTGACAATAAAGCAGACTTGACTTGACTTGACTTAGTTTAGGGAACAATTCTCACTATTAACTAGTTGTTTATTAGCATGCATATTACTAACATATTGGCTGTACATTAGTACTTATAAAGCACATATTAATGCCTTATTTTAATGCCTTATTCTGCATGACCATTTTTTAGATCCCTTAGTCCTACACCATAACTAAACCTAACAACTACCTTACTAATTATTAATTACTAACTATTTGGCAAAAGTCGTAGTTAATAGTTAATTATGGGAATTGGTCCCCAAACTAGAGTGTGACTGACTTTTCACATTTTTCAAAATACCTTCTTTTGTGTTTGATATAAATGCATTGTTTTGAATGGTTGTATTTGTGTGAATTCTCCCTTTGATCAGCAATAGTAAATTGTCAGAATCTTTGTTATTCTAAGTTCACAAGCACAGTATAGCAGTATAGCATTTCTCACCACTGTTTTGTGTTTTTTTTTTTTTATATATTGGAACTGGCTGCTGTGAAACATGGTTTGTTATGGAGCTTATTTGACTTCTTTGTCACAAATTGACAAGGATTTTAATAAATTCAGCTCTCCTGATAACAATATTCTGTCCAGCGGTTTTACTTTGGCAGAGTTATGTCTCCTGAGTAAATTGTTTATTAAATCAGAGTCAGGCTTTTTTTCTCCAATGGGAAGAAGCGTAATAAGTTTTCTTGGGCCGTTTTTCGAACAGCCAGCAAGGCTTCATCCAACTGAGGATGGTTTCCTCCAGCCATGAAAAGAGGAGGCAGATCCTCTGATTGCTCACCGCTGCCTTAATTGGGCTGCAGCAGTGCTTGTAGCTGGAGGCAGAATGTGTATGTGTTGTGTTTCTGTGTCTTTGATGCAGACAGCGAGATATGCATAGACAGCCATCGTCAGACACACAGTCATGCCAAGCTCCTATCGGCCTAATCCTTTTCTCTGTTTCTCTCTCTCTTCCTCAGAAGATCCCTTGTGTTCTGCTCTTTCTCTGTCTTGCTATCTCTCCATCTCGCTCTCCGTTTGTCTCTCAGCATGCCTCTCCCCCTCTCTTCTCATCTCCCTGTGAAGCACTTCCAAAAAGCCCCTCTGGTCATCTCATTTTATCTCATTTTATGAGGATTTTCAAGATTTTTATGCTACAAAAGTCAATTAATCTCATAAAAAGTGAATTTTCAGAATGATAAAACTTAATTGCAACAGCAAATCATGCCTCGTATGACATTCCACGAGAGCTTGTTTCATCTCAGCAGGCTCATTACGGGCTTGTGTTTTGGTTCACAGATCCAAAAGATGTTTGCATGATTCAAGCCCACGTGTCTGTGGGATTGGACTGTTTCTCCGCAGCGCTCAGGGCTGGGAATGCCGGCACGACTCCCACCAGCATCTGGCTGGGCAGCTGGACCTGACTATACATATTCTCATACACAATTTCATATCTTTCTATAGGGATCCCTGTTTTGTTTTTTTGGGGGGAGGGGGATAAAAAAACCCACTTATTAAATACTGGTCTTAATCAAATTTATGTATCCTTGTACTGTATAAAAATTTGTATTTTTGTTACTGTTAGTCATGAGTTTTTTTCTTTCTTACTGAAGTGATGTATTTTTGTAAACCAACAGAAAATTAACATTATCACCTTGGTCCACTTTACCAAAATAATAAAAAAAGCCATTAGAATTTATGTTCCATTGGCTTTTGGATTAATGCAGAAATAAGCTCTTTGACCAGCAAAAGTGTATGATTCTTACACTTTTTGTTCATCATCATAATCTGAACAATTAAACATAATTTTTTGCAATCACCAAAAGTAAAATGCTAAACGTAGACTATAAACAAACAACACCACAATTGAATGACTTCAGTGTCACCACCATTAAGCTTCCGGCAACTCTTTCAGTCTTTATTTTAAAATATTGAGTTAGATTAGTTTGCAGGAGTGCAATGAGGCTGTGAAGTGGTCTAGTGAGTAGATGAGTTTACTTGTTCGGCGTGATGATGTTTAATGTCCTCCACAACCTCTGTAGTCCCTTATAGCCTCTTGTTAGCAAGCATCTCTTTCAAGACAACTAAAATCACAAGGCAAAACTTCTGGTTTATTTTATGTTGTCCAATAAAACGTGAAAATATCTTGAGATTTATTTCAAGCATTTCACCAAAAACCCATTGACTTCAGAACAATGGAATTGCAATTGCTAAAATGTCAACAAAAATGTATTCCTGCTGCAGTCTCAATGTCACTCAATAATATCATCATACATATATGGGTGCATAGTAGCCCTTCTACTCACAGAATCTCTTTTAGCTAGCTATTGTCCCCAGCAGATGTTTTGATGTTGCTTTAATGTTGTTGGAGTTTAGTGAGGTTGAATGAGTCGTGGACGAAGCCGCTGTAAAATGCTTATAAACTCACATCTGTGACTGCACATTTCATATTAAGGCACTCATAAACCACATTGCTTGTCAGCTGTAAACAGATACAGTTAGAATAATGAACTTTATTACTTTGTGCATCTTGCTTTCACTTTAATTAAAAGGATAGTTCAACCCAAAATGAAAATTGTCATCAATCACTCACCCACACGTCAATCTATATGATTTTTGTTCATCTACGAAAAACACAAATGAAGATATTTTTAAACCCTTTGACTTCTGAGAGAGTTCTGTCCCTCCTCTGAAAGTCCATAAAGAGATTGTAAAAGAAAGCCATATGAATCAAACAGTTTAATTCAAGTCTTCTGAAGAAATACAATTGTTTTACATGATCAAATACAGTAAAGGCCGGAAAGTGCTTGCTTCATCATGTAAGCACATTTAAGCTTTCGTTTACCATATTTGATGTGCTTTACGTCCACTGATCAATGTTCATGAATGTTTATTCAGTCGCTGGAATTTCATATCGATTTCTTTTACGAACTTTTTCTGAACTTTCTGAAGTGAGGGACAGAAATCTCTCAAGTTTCATTAGAAATCTCATCATTTGTGGTTCATGGATGAATATAAGTTCTGTGGGTTTGGGGCAACATGATGCTGAGTAAATGATGACAGATTTTCCATTTTGAGATGAGCTATCCAACTCATTACAGTAACTTTGGCAGAACAATAGTGTGGTTAGATGATTTTTGCTGTCTGTTATGGAGACAGGTGTGATATCCTACGGCACATATTTCAGTTTTATCTGTCAGGTAATTGAGACATTGTCTTACCTGTTCTGCAAAACAACCTTTGTGGTCAAGGTAACATGATGTTCTAATCCTGATTTCCAACTGAGGGCATTTAATCTCTGATGATGAGATGATATCCACACCTACAGCTGATAATGTACGGCAAAGTGGTCAGAGGAGAAGCATCCCGAGCCAATTTGGTGTCATTTTGTCTCATTCTATGCCAATATAGTCATCTGTTACTCTCCTTTCATGCGTAATTATTTGGGATGACAGAGGCCAATTGTAGGCGTTCTGTGTTTCAGAAGGAAGACGGCACGCCAAATCCTCTGTACTTTCCCTGCCTGACCTGTAACCTAAAACAAACGGAACAGAAAGAGAATGTGAGCGAAAACCACAAAGAGTAGGAGCAGAGATGCGTCGAGGGTTATTATGATTAATTACCTGTTGTTTCTCGCAAGGATCTCCAACAATCCAACAATATGTCTATCTAACTCTCAAGATGGCGGCGCGTTTTTTGTCTTGTGAGTCGCAGTGTTTTTGTACGTATTCGTCGCGTCTATCTGTCTCTAAGCACGCATACAGTCGTGAGTTTCTGCTCGATGTCGGCAGAACCACATTTTTAGAGTTAAACTCTGCGCACGCCGAAGAGCTGCAGGATCTTGGTCTGCTCCGGAGGCCCACACCATCACCGACCCCCACTACTGCATCTCGCCCACAGCGGAGGAGCCACAAGCGGCGTGAGAGGAAGCAGAAGAGGGGTAAGCGCGGAGGTATCCGGGCTAGGCTAGCGACTAACCCACAAAAGCCAGCTATCCCCACCATCGTACTGGCTAACGTACGCTCTTCGGACAATAAACTGGACTACATCCGACTACTACGCTCAACTCAGAGGACTGTAAGAGACTGTTGTGTTTTTGTGTTCACGGAAACATGGCTCAACAACAGCGTTCCGGACTGCGCTATTCATCTCGATCAGCTGACATGCTATCGAGCGGACAGAGCTCGCGTCGAGGGAGGTAAGACCCGCGGCGGAGGGCTTTGTGTTTACATCAATGACGTGTGGTGCCGCGATGCTGTTGTGGTCTGCAAACACTGCTCACCCCTGGTGGAGTTTATGATTATTAAGTGCCGGCCGTTCTATCTCGCACCACTGAACTCTGACCCTCTGACGGACTCTCCCACTCCCCCCTCCCAAATACACACACACACAGTCACTTTAATCAGTCTGAATAAGCTCTTTTGCACTAAAAATCATTATATCTGCACTGTTGTTTTACTTCACTGGTTTGCACACTTATCTGCCATGTGCCTTGTGCTGCTTTATATATTTTTTTACATTTTACCTTATTTGTATATTTGTATATTTATATTTATATATTTGTATAGTTGTATTTTATATTTAATCTGTATCTATCTGTATTTATGTTCTACTGTTAGTGTTATCTGTATGCACCAAGGGTCTGAGAGTAACGCAATTTCAATTCTCTGTGTATGTGCTGTACATGTGGAAGAATTGACAATAAAGCAGACTTGACTTGACTTGACAATTGCTTTTTACGAGATGAACGCAAGCATGGCGGGTCTTAATCAGGACTGGAAGTGGGGCATGAAACACCTGTTCTTGCAGGTGAATAGTTGAGCCGCACGACTGCACTCTGGCGATGAGATGCTCCTGTGATGGTTTAACTGTCCTCTTTATTCAGAAGAACCAGACCCAGGGCTTCTGTCCAAAAATCAGCCCACAAGATGACTACAATTTAAGGCTAATAGTGAGGATGTACCTGCGCATCTTCTCGCTCATCTGTTTCTCTTTACGGTGAACAGGCTTCTCTGAGCTCAGCACCAAGGGAAGCAGCACGTATTTAATGCAGTTACGCTGTCACTCATGCATGACACTCCGTGTCTGTGTCTTGTCAAGACCTTGGCACCAAAGTCAATTTGCTCGGGCTGAACAGAATTTAATATTTCAGTAATCAGATAAATGAGGAAGTTACGTAGGCCACTGTATTGATAGAAGGAAATAATTAAACTTGGCTTGGAATAATTTCACCCTCTGCGCATTACTGTAAACTCCATAAAAACCCTGCCTCTTCCATTTTCCCAGTTTTTATTGTTGTATGATAAGATTGAGATCTTGAAGGAGAGCGAGAGGAAAAGGACATGGAAGCAAAGGAAGATTCCATTAATGTCAGTATGTTGTTCTTCCTTTCTTTCACCACATCCTCCATGACCAGGATGGGGAAATTGACTTTCTTGCCTCCCAGCCACAGTGGCTAGTAAATGCTGAAATTTGCAAAGCACTTAGTTTTTTTCCTTTTGCAATATATAGTTTAACTCTCTGTTTATGTACAATAAATCCTGCCAGCTGTGAAGAATCCAGTTCTCTTTTTTTCAGTTCACACTGGTTCCTGGTCTTGCAAGTGGACTCTGATTTGTTTTGTTCATGAGACTTTGCCCACTGTTGCTTTTTAGGGTTTATGAGTAGCGGGTTTAGGTTAAGTTGTTTCCTCCTCCTCCTCTTCTTCTTCTTCTTCTTCTGTGGAAGTTTATTTCCGTCTCAAAGTGAAAAACAAACAGTTAATTGCAGCTTACCTCTCATTTCACAATGTAACTTTATTTCTTGTACATTTACACATTTATTTCGGACAGAAATGGGCTTTTCATATTTGAAAACACTAGAAAAAAATTATATCAAAATAATTATTATGATTATTGTGTATTATTATTATTATTATTTTGCATTCATAATAAACATTTTAAATGCTTTGATTTAAAGCATCACTAAAATATAAGACAATTTCACTTCAAAAACTGCAAATGTATGGTAACACTTTAGTATAGGGCCTAACTAGTTGCTTATTAGCATGCCTATTTATTAACATTTTGGCTGTTTATTAGTACTTATAAAGCACATATTCTGCATGACTATATTTATGATTCCTTAGGTAAACTTCATAGTTAATGGTTTGTTTGGACCTTAAAATAAAGTGTGACCAAACGTATTAGTGTTTCAAAAGTATGTGCTTTTTTTTTGATTATTTGATAAAAAATACAATAATACAGTAAAACTAACTTTTGAATGGTAGTGTACGTGCATGAGCAAGCCTTGCAAGCTTGCAAGCTTTTCTTTTATCTGCTTTTCAAAATATAACTAATATTATAATAAATAACCCTTGAACTAAATTACCATCTTGTCAAAGGACAATTCAAGACAATTTGTCATCACTGCTGCTGGCTTTGGTGGTGGGTGGTAATTTCCCTCCCTGCCCTTGACCATCATGAAGCAAATTTCAGGACAAGGAGAACCAAACTCCTGCCTGACATGGACACAGGTCCAACATCCATAACCACACAGCATGAGGCTGTGGCTGAAGTTACACACATTTACGATGGGATGAGCTGCTGGTGGAAAAGAAAGCACATGTCAGCGCCAGCGAGAGCGCAGTGTAAGATTTCAGATGATGAATTATTCTGAGAATGGCAGAGGCTACATTACCTCTTCATCTGGCCACTGTATAACATTGTTAACTGTGACGTTCTCAAATGAACCCAGACCCGAGGCTCGGTAATGAGGACTTATTGAATCTCTGTGAGGGGGAGATTAAACCCACCTGGGTCACCGCACACCTCTCACCCAGCCTCGCTCTGCCCTCGTGGCGCAGCGGGGGGAAGTGACATCACCCCGCGCATCTCCTGGCCCTTTGAAGGTCATCCATCAAGCCTACGTGACGACATAAAGTTTACACTTTAAAAACACGAAGCACGAACAAGCAAACAACTTTTACGGGGTGCCCCAACACCTATCCAGCTTGACCCCTAGAGATGTCCTCCCATATGCCAGCGAGACGTGTTGGAATTAAAACACAATACAGCTTGATCAGTCTTAAATGGAAGCTGAATGCAAGAACTTGCGGATGAGCAGTCCTTTCCCTGCCTGCAATTATTCAGACTCCTTCTTTGGTTAATTATTGTCATTAGCGTTATGTGTTCTAAGTGAACACATAATTTAAAGAGAAAGGAAAAAACTCGGATGAGCTTCTGAGATGAACAGATAGTTTGGATCGGAGGGGGAATTGACCGAAAACAGCAGGGAAACAGCTGAAGAGGGAACAATTATTTTAATGATCTGACAATCGCAGATGTTGTAAATGGGATTTAGTTTTGATGCTGTTCAGAAAGCTTTAGTAATAGTGTGTGGAGGTTTAGAGCTGCTAACCAGAATGCAGAAGTTTCCATCGACACTTGTCAAACTGTAAGAGACACAAATATCTGAGGAGCTGCTGGCTCAAACAATATTAAAGAGTTGCCAAGATTGGAAAACGACGATACTAAAGACAGGGACAATGCGGAGCTAAACAGGTGCTCCGTTCTCTGTTCGGGAGCAGTGCAGCGTGAGGAAAAGCTTGTTAAAATCCTAATAGTAGCTATCAAAGGCTATTGATTATCCTTTCCGACCTGTTTGGGTGACAAAGTGAGCATTAACACAGGCCCTTGTGAGAGATCTGTGCTCCTGCGGGGCTGTGTGTGCTTCGGGGTGGCCTGCTCCCTCACGGCCAGGTGGATTTTGGTGTGAAGCCTGCCTCAAGCGGCTAGACAGTCCCATTCACTCTCCTGCCACCAGATAATCCATTTTGCAGGCTCACATCAAACAGCCTCTGCCCTGAGGCCCACTGCATGCTCCTCAGTCAGGGCACAGCTTCTCCACGGCCTGCACACAAATTGTACACACTCACGAGCACATCTGATGTCATGACATCTCATCACAGGATGCTTTCATGCATCAGATCATATAAGCTCTCCGCCCCTCTTCTACATATACAAACACATGCAACCACAAACACACAATAATGAGGAGTATCGTTTGCTAAAGGCACCGTTCAGACTTTCATCTTAGATTGGTCTATTTAAAGACAACATGAAATCCAATCTGACCCTGTTTACTGTTCTAGATACTTTGTATTAGTTGCTTGGTGTTATTTTATAACACACATGCGGATTATATGTTGCATGTCCATGGCGCATTTCACTCCAAGAAGAAATACATTTTATGCATCATTTTATACTTTGACAATTTATTTTGCTTTTATTTTTTTTTGTGAGAATTAAACACCAAGATCTCTTTCTTTCTTATTACAATTATTTTAATTATCATTACTGTCATTTTTTAATTTTAGTAAGTACCATAATTAACAAATGCTTTAATTTTAAATAATATAATTATTTTCTGTTTTGCATTACATCTGTGCAAAATATAATAATAATGAATAATTAGTAATAATAATAATAATAATACAGTGATTATGTTTTATTATTAGTAGTAGTAGTAGTTGTTGTCACACTTCACTCGGAGCACAGAACGAGGAGACACGGAGATAGCTTCAAACCACAGTATTTTAATAATCCAAACACAAGGGGTACATAGGAGACACAGGAACACATAGAATGACATTCAGAACCTACAAACACTGACTGAAAGGACTAGGGCTTTTAAACACAGGATAATTGGGGGAAGAACTAGACACACCTGGAATCAAATTAACACAATCAACGGGAGACAGAAACTGGGTCACAGGGAGCAAAAACACACACAGACAGGTCCATAACCCTGACAGTAGTAGAATTGTTATTATTAGTTTTGCATAAATTATATGTATTTAGTATTATGGTGAACAATATATTAGTTTCAAGTTGTATTTTCTTTAAAGATCTAAAATGATTTAGTATGAAATATAATATCAGGAATGGGGCAAATAAATTCTCACAGCACTGTATTGTTATCTTATCATTTCAAGTAATTTTTTATATAATTCTATTATTTTAGATATTTTATATAAGTAATTATTTTATACAATTATAATAATAAAATGTAATAATAAATAAAAACGTAATAATAAATAAAAATAATATTTGTTAATAAAATAACAATATAATAATAAAATAAAACATTATAAGCAATAAAACAAATAAAAACAACAGGAAAAAAAGATACAAATGAACTAAACAGTGTTTTAAGTGTTTCAGGTATCTGGCAGCATTCATATAGACTATTAGAAATAATAGGAGAAAAACTACTTGTATTTAATTACTTGTAAATTAACCACCTGTCATATAAAGAACACATATCATAATCCTATCAGTTATAAATGGATATAATCCATACCACCCTATATTTTCCCCTCATTAAATATCCTGTTTCATTTGAAAATAGATGGAAGAAAAATAGGGTGTGAATGCTGTTTCATGCTGACTTTACAGCTGCTGATCTGACTGGTCACTGTTACTACTGCATTGTGTGGTACTTTTAAAATTCCTTCATTATGCATAATGAATACACCTCACATGAACTACAGAACTCCCTGCAGAAATGGAAGAAAGCAAGAGTAAATATGGCAAAAGACGGGATGTGTTTCTACATAAAGCATGTTCAGTAGAGTACATGAAAAAACTGCATAGCTGATGAAGCTCAGCCTGGTTCAAGTGCATTTCTCTCCAAGCAAATTTTGATTTCAGTGAATGCTGAAGAAATGCAATAAAGTGCCAAATGACCAGAAACATGTTATAAAAAGCAAGCTATACATAAAGCATGATAACAACCAGATTAATGGATGTCCTCATTTAAGTTTCATGGGATAAACCTCCAGTTTGGACCCGCTACATGGAAGCTCAGATTCTAAATGCAGTGTTCGGAAAAAAAAAAAATCCACATTAGTTTGAGCATTGAAAGCTTTTTACTTGGATTAAATAAGACCAAGATTGTTTGCGACCTGAACGGTAAAAAGACTCAGCTCAGACTCATGTTGATTTTGTCGGTTTTTAGTGTGTTGCATACATTTTGAAAACCTACTTGTCTGGATATATTATTAAATGTAATTAAGAAACGATTTGAAATTGCACTCTCCTTTTCATTCAGAATATTCTATAGTTGTGGATCCCTCGACACTTTTAATAAGATGATCTTTGTACTGATTTTACTGTTTCTTTGTAATGAATCTATGCTATTTGCAAATGACTCAATCTGTCCAAATTATGCAAATAAATCCATTCCTGATGAACACATTACTGAGTTAAACAGTAACGTCACTCAGTCATTCATTTCAGCAACTGTAATCCAATTCAACTAGTTCAGCTGCTACAATTCAGTGTATGAACCACTTCAAACAATTCAATGATAAGAACCAGTTCAAAACGATTTAGCTATCAGAGATTTGGACATTCATAGTCAGAAAGTAGAAGGCTGCTAGATCAAGGTCCACGAGGAACAAGCCCTGAAGCATTACTGCACCAGTGAGACAGTAATATTTGTACTGTAAGTTGCTTTATGTTAAAGCTTCTGCTAAATGGCTACTGGTATTTTAGATGGTTTCTTGAGGTACTTTATTCTGGATTGTGTGAGAGGAATTGATCACCATCGCCGTTGTCTCTGGAGTTGTGCATCAGCTGACTAGCATGGTGCACCAGACACTTTTGGCAGTGCATGCAAGTTATTCATGAGTAAAACCGCAGATCTGCAGAAAGAGTATGAGCATGCAATATACTCTGATCCCCAGCTCCCAACGCACTCAGTTTATACAGTAAACTATTACAGTACTTTAACTATATAATCTCTTTATATAAAGTATTTTGAGTCACTATAAATACTCCAGTCAAGTGGTTGACTGCATGTGTCATGCAAACC
This sequence comes from Sinocyclocheilus anshuiensis, assembly GCF_001515605.1. NCBI lineage: Eukaryota > Metazoa > Chordata > Actinopteri > Cypriniformes > Cyprinidae > Sinocyclocheilus > Sinocyclocheilus anshuiensis. The sequence goes on along the minus strand of NW_015549650.1, from coordinate 1,673,771 downwards.
CTATTCATCCATGAATCAAAGACAAATCAACATTAAAACAGCATTAATATCTATTGTATACCTATTAAATAGCTGGTATGAAAGCAATTTTTTTATTGGTTAATTCTGAGTGTGGCGACGCCCCTTGGTTTGTTGCTCCATTCATGCCTTTATGTTCATATATATATATATATATATATATATATATATGTTTTCAGTCTGATGAGCATGACTTAGTTATTAATGACATTCTCTGCTGTCTGTGATATGTTTTTGCCAAACACTCATTAAAGATTCAATATTTGTTTCTGTGCATGAACGCTTTCATTAAGCACTGAAGGCTTTTTATTTTTAATGCCTTTGTTTCTCAAGTAAATGTCTGACAAAGAGTTTTCATTAGCATGGATAATTGGTTATATGTAGTATTACATTAGAGTATTTTATGTAGGGGCGTTAACAATGAATTTAGATCTTGTTGTTTGATAATGTTTTAAAAAAGGTTTTAGTTGCTCCACACATGTCTTTATATATATATATATATATATATATATATATATATGTTTTCAGTCTGATGAGCATGACTTAGTTATTAATGACATTCTCTGCTGTCTGTGATATGTTTTTGCCAAACACTCATTAAAGATTCAATATTTGTTTCTGTGCATGAACGCTTTCATTAAGCACTGAAGGCTTTTTATTTTTAATGCCTTTGTTTCTCAAGTAAATGTCTGACAAAGAGTTTTCATTAGCATGGATAATTGGTTATATGTAGTATTACATTAGAGTATTTTATGTAGGGGCGTTAACAATGAATTTAGATCTTGTTGTTTGATAATGTTTTAAAAAAGGTTTTAAAAAGGATAGGACTCTGATTTCTATGGAAAACATCTATTGCATGCTTAAAATCACCACAGAAAATGTGTTTGAAAGAAGAAATGTTTCTGTTATATACTGCATTTTAATTCTTTCTTGCAGAGTTTTTTTTTTTTGCTGTAAAGTTGTCTACATTTTAGTGGTGGGGCTGCTTTTGTTGGCAGATGAACTTGTGTTACTAATGTAATTCTTGTGAGTGGATTTTTATTTATGTAAAAAGCCACTTTTTTGTGTCCTTTTGCACATCATGCTTGTTACTGCCACTGTAGTTATAGCTAACTGAAACTATTAAAAATAATTTTCAGGTAATTTAAATAAAAAAAGATATAAAATGATATAAAAAAAAAATCATAAAATATAAATATTAGAAGAAAAAAAACTTTAACTGAAATAAATTTGTACTACTGTACAATTGTCAAAACAAAAACTGAAATATAGCAATACAGAATATTTATAAAGATATATAGAGGTTTATATTTATAAAAATATATTTCTATATAGAAATATAAAAAAAATAAAAATAAAATGACAATCACATAAAAATGACTAAAACTTAAACTAAATTTAAAATGAACAAAAAAAACTAATTAAAATATTAATAAATACTGTAATAATATATAAATAATACTAAAATAACACTGGTTACTGGATTTAGGCTCTATATGGTTCTCAGACAAGCATACATTTATCACTGAATGTTAAAGTGGTCCTATTATGCTCTTTTACAAAGTCTTGATTTTGTTTTGGGGGTGTACTAGAACATGCTCTCATGCTCGGTGGTTCGAAAAACGCATTATTTTTCACATAATTTACATTATTACAATACCTTTCTCCCCATCCTGGCACAAACGGCTCGATTAGTTCCGGCTTTGATGAAGGTCCGCCTTCCGAAAAACAAAATGTGTTGTGATTGGTTAGCTGTCCCAGTGCGTTGTGATTGGCGAACAGCTTAGACAGTGTTTCAGTACTGCCACGCCCCTTGCTCCGTCTTTCAACAAAAACTTTTGGACGAATCCGGCACTTCTCACTCGTTATGTGGAAGCTGTCCTCAGTAAAATGTGCAGCACACAATAGCAAATTGGGGTTATAATGCTCAGGAACAGAGTTAAAAAATAAATTGCAACCACTGTTTCCTGACATCATCCGCTTTCGGAAGCCCAAACACAGACGTTTGGGCACGGAGGTGAAAAAAACAGCGTTTCAGGCGGTCGCACACCTGACGAGAAGCGCAGCGTCACCAGCTACGTCGTGTTATACTTGTAAGAATTGTTCTAGACATGCCGAAAATGTGAAGCTACAGCACAGCAGCTCTTCTTCTTCCTTTTCTTTGATGCACTAACTCTGCAGCAGCACTTCTTCTTCGTCGTCTCGTCATTTGTAATGATATTCCAATGAGCCGCTTTGTGATATCGCAAAGCCCGGAAAACAAACGCTGTAGTCCAAACGAGCCGTTCGTTGTAGTTCTTGAAAAGGGATTTTTAAAAAAGACGAAATATCTCCCTTTGGAGTGGACTTTGAGATTTGTAACTTTCTAGATCTTTTTTATGCCCAAACATACACACTACACACTGACTAAAATTAAAAAAGTGAAAAGGCATAATAGGACCCCTTTAACTAGTATAATTTCGAAATGTGTGCATTTTAAGATTAATCTTGATACAATAGACTCATTTTTGGATGAACTTGTAACTTGTATTATTCCTGGAAGAGATTCAAGACGCTTTTTTTATTATGGCTGTGGAGAAAGTGAAAGACAGAAAGTAAAAACAATATTTTCTTTGCTAAAGTTGCTTCAAAACAGACTGAGGGACTACATTTTCGAGAACCTCAGTTAAATCAAATTGTGCAAATTATTTAATAGTGGTCTACTCTTCTAAAATGATTTAAAGCCTTATAATTGCAGTTCAGCTTCCCTCGCCTCATCTTGGAGTGGGGATTTCTACTGGGAGCGGTCACAATCAGAGAGTGGTGCAAAGTTACAGTCTGTGTATAAAAATATCTCTGTAATGTCTGGCAAATTGCTGCAAAATATTGCCCTGAATGTAAACCAAACACAAGACGTTATTTTTGTAAAGGGGGGATCGAGGAGTATTGGCGTGAGTGAAAGAGTGCTCTAACTCTCCCACAGTATCTTTAATGTCTGACGTGCTTGTCATTTCCGTTCTGCTTTTCACACAGTGTGCTGAGGAGGAAAACATTTATACAGTTGATGTTTCTGTCGCATAAGCGCTCAGTACTCATTTTCTGTATTTTTCTTTGGTGGCAGTTTGGTCTTCTGCTCAGGAGTTGTCCAAGGGAAATTCTAAAATGGGTATGGTAAAAGGGTAAAAAATGTTCCCCAAATTCCACAAACAGGGTTTTCAGCTTCGTGAAAGGAGGTGTTTCACCTTCAGAAAATATTGGCTGTCAACCAGGGGCGATTCTAGGATTTTCATTTTAGGGGGCTCAGCCCCCAGTGAGGGTATAATAATAATAATAGCCAAATAAAAAAAATATATATATATATATATATACAAGATAAAAAATGTTTGCTCAATAGTGGTCGTATACTAAACTTATTTAGCAGACACTTTTATCCAAAGCGACTTACAAATGAGGACAATAGAAGCAATCAAAACCAACAAAAGGGCAATATGTAAGTGCTGTGACAAGTCTCAGTTAGCCTAACGCAGTACACGTAGCAAGGTTTAAAAAAAAAAAACAAGTAGATAGAATAGAAAAAGAATGGGGAACGCTAGTGTTAGAGGGTATAAAACAAGTCAAAAGAATAGAAAAATAATAGAGAATGCTAGTGTTAGAGGGTCATTTTTTAGAATAATTCATTAGAAAACAAGAAGATAGAATAGAAAAATAATAGAGAATGCTAGTGTCAGAGGCTCTCTCTTTTTTAAAGAAGACAAGTAGTTAGAATATAAATAGAATAGAGAGCGCAAGTGTTAGAGGTCAAGTGTTTTTTTTAGAATTAGAATTTACATTTATAATTAAAATTATCTTCTCAATATCGAATTTTCACTGTAATGCATTGTCAAATCAACAGGTAATAATAATAATAATAATACCGGTAATAATTTTATATTGTTATTTTATTTATTATTATTTATTATTTTAATTTTACTTAAAAAAAAAAAAAAAAAAAATATAAATA
>NW_015549650.1:1659065-1669565 GCF_001515605.1 Sinocyclocheilus anshuiensis | reverse complement strand
TTTTAATTTTTCTAAAAAAAAAAAAAAAAAATATATATATATATATATATATATATACATATATAATATAGAATGTCAAGACCATTAGGATGAGACAGGCCAAAATCACTATTTTAAGGTGATTTGATGTTTCATTTTGTACATTTGATGTGCTTAGAACTAGATAATTCTTAGGGTAGCTTTATTTTATTTTAGAAAGCAGTTTATTAAAAATATCTATTCATTCTCACAAAACCAAAAACATGAAATCCCATGCAATTTGTTCTTCTAATGCTTAAAAAGTGTGAACTGCTAATATTGTAATATATTGTCTATATTTTTAATATAGAATAAAAGTCTAATATTGAGCATGTCAATAAAACGTTCATTTAGGCCTGAGACATATCAAGTTCTTTACATGACTGAAATTTAATTAGGCTAAATTAAGGAAAATTGCAAACAAAAGCAAACATGACAAAACTCCTTCAACACTGTTTTACAAGTTGGTTGAGAAGTTGCTTAAGAGAAGCCCAGAGTGTAGCTGGAATCTAGACAAATGGAATAACGTTTGGTTTTGATGACTTTACTGTTTTTGAATGTAATGAATGTGGTTGAATGAGTAGGTGTGTCCAAACATTTGACTGGTGGTGTAGTTAGTTTGACATGTTAAATAGTGTACATAATGCTCTGCTGCTGCAAGAGAGGCGGCCACGGCAAGGATTATGGGCATTGTGCCGGATGCCTTTCCAGTGAGGCATCACTTGTGTTTTGAGTTTCCACCTGTAAAGAACCTGAGAGCAGGATTAATGTGTCATCAGGTAGACTAAAGAAACTTACTCAGTATCACACTGTAAAAAAAAATTCCATAAAATTTACGGTAAAAAAACGGCAGCTGTGGTTGCTGGAATTTTACAGTAAAAAGTACGGTAGCAACGTTTTAGATTTTACGGTTTTAACTTAAATTTACAGTTAAATACCGTAATTTCATTAACTGATATAATGTTAATATACCAACCTATTGAAGTACTGAAATCTGTTTTGTACCTTTGTAATACACTGATAACCACCAAATGCAGGTGGTGATGAGAAAGTCACATGATGAACCAAAGCCTACGACAAGCAGCTTTTAAATAATAACATATATAGAAGGTGCACAGTGTCATTCACACAAACACCAAACACCATCACGGTAACACACATGAAACTGAAATAATGCAATAAACATTCATTTAACAACATTAGGTGTAACACACAACCCTAATATACAAAACTGATAATTGATATTTATAACTGACATTTAAACAAAAAAACATCAAATTTGAAATGTAACTGTAAATTCTGGGAATGTCAATTTACGGTTATTCACTGTAAATTATACAGTCTTTTTCACTTCCAAAAACGGTATACTACCGTAAAATTAATGTCCAATTCATGTAATGTCCAATACAGTTTTTCACCGTATATAGTAGGGGAATTTACCGTTAACCATTTAACAGGTTTTTACTGTAGCATTTTTACAGTCTTTTACCATCAAGTTCACAGTCATTCCACTTCATCAACCCATCCAACAAACACAGTTAATCCAGTCTTGTATCAACACGTGAAGAGCCCGCGAGAATGGACCTGCCAAGCACAACAAACAAATACACGTGTTCTGCTTTACCTCTTATGCCTCTTATCTACCATTTATTTATTTTAAATAAGATTATTTGCATTTTAGACACCATTGCAGGCCAATCAGACATATAACCCAAAATGTTGAGTTTTAAATTTTTCAGTAAATGTTTCTCTTTACATTATTTAGAATAATAATACAAATTAGACAATTGCTGGCATACTGTAAGAGTATATAAATTTAATGTGAAAGTTCAGGTCATTTGGTGACTCGCATGACAATTTTTATTTAATCTGAGAAACAATCAGTGTATTTAGATTGATCTAATTTTCTTTTATGGGAAACATTCCAGATAAAACAAAGGGTAGGAGTTTGCTCTTTCTTTGCTCAGCAAATTCATTTAAAGGAATAGTTCAACCAGAAATGAAGATTTGCTGAAAATGTAATCACCTCCAAGCCATTCAAGATGTAGATGAGTTTGTTTCTTCATGGGAACAGATTTGGAGAAATGTAGCATTCCATCATTTGCTCACCAGTGGATCCTATGCAGTGAATGGGTGCCGTCAGAATGACAGTTTTAAACAGCTGATAAAAACATCACAATAATCCACAAGTAATCCACACCACTCCAGTCCATCAGTTAACATTTTATGAAGCCAAAAGCTGCATTTTTGTAAGAAACAAATCCATCATTAAGACATTTTTAACTTCAAACTCTTGATACTGGCTAAAATATCCATAATATTCTCCATCTTGGATGGCCTGAGTGTGAGTACATTTTCAGCAGAGGGTTTTTTTTTTTTTTTTTTTGGGTGAACTATTCCTCTAAGTATCAACTTCATCTCAGATGTTTCTCTTAAACTTTTTAAGCTAGTTTTCTCCTCTTTGCGATGCTCATTCATTAAGCATAGAAAATCTCCCTGCAGTGAGTCAGTGTGGAAACTTTGTTCATCGTGCTGCGCTTCTATTCTTGGGCATGTCGATTAGGCCTCTGATCAGATAATTATGAGAGCGGATTGAATGCATATATTGTGTTTTTGAAGAGCAGATTGCTGTAATTAATGTAACACACAAGGGAATGATGATTTCTCTTCATTCGTTTAGCGTAAGCTTCAGCAAGTATGTGCTGTGTATTTTCTCTCACTTTATTTGTTTTTCATATTTGTGGTGTTAGCATGACAAACATTTTGAGTTAATTACAAAATGAAGTTGTCTCTAAAAGACCTGCATTTGAAATTAAATATAGTCTCACCACTCATACAGTACAGTAGACAGACACAGACAGCTTTGAGCTGCTATTATGGGGAGACCTAATACATGGACCCCATCCCTGATTTAAATAGGGCCTACTGGGTCTTGGCAGAACTGCAGCAAGACAAAACATGGATCCAAAAGAGACAACCGTCAAACTTTGGATATCGTGCAAACTGCGACTTTAAATTCACTCTGGGAATTCACTCTGTCTGTGTCGTTTTAGCATCTGATTCATGCAATCAAGTATTAGAACACACCCAAATAATAAAAAAAAAAAGATAAAAACTGCCATGAATTATAAAATGATTATCAGAAATTGACTATTGAGATCTATTACAAACTTGATCATCATTGACTAATTTAAAATTATGCCATCATTCATTCACCCTCATGTTGTTTCTTTAGTGTAACACAAAAGGTATTTGGTAACACTCCAATTTGTTAAAGTTATTTAATCTATTAACTAACATTAACAATGAGCAATGCATTTGTTACTGTATTTATTAGTCTTAGTGGTAACACTTTAGATTAGATCACATTTTCAGACTTTGTCCTCATTAAATTCCTCAATGAATCATTTCTGATTATTGATAGTAAGTAAGGTAGTTGTCATAGCAGTTATGGTTAAGTATGGGGTTGAATTAAGGGATCTAACATATGGTCATGCATTAATATGTGCTTTAAAAGTAATAGTGAATAAACTAGTTAATAGTGAATAGTGAATAGTGTTCCCTAATCTGAAGGGTTGCAATCTTTGTTAATGTAAGTTAATAAATATAATAGACAACTGGTCTATACAACTTTTGATTTTAATAATGTATTATTAAATGTTGAAATGAACATAAAGTAAGATTACTTAATGTTTCAGAAATATTAGTAAATTAGAAGAATTTTATTATTATTATTATTTAAATTCCACAGAAGAAAATAGATCATTTTTGTGCATTTTATTGACCAAAAAACAACTATTCTGTAATGAAATTATGCGATTCTGTTATGCAGCATAATGCTGCTAATGCGTTCAGTACAAAAACTTGTTCCTTTTATTTTCGCTTTTGTGTGCGGTGTACAACGGGTCTAAGATAGCATTTAAAATAAGCCTAATTTACATTGAAAGTAGGCATGTTTGTGCTGAAAAGAATGACAGTGACTCAACATAAATAGCCTGACATAGTGCAGCTAGCGCCTGATTAACCTGGATTGTTGATGGTGAGTAAATATGATGTAGACGTTTTCACTGAAACACAGTGTGCAAAATTGGCAAAGCTTTGTAATAAATTCTCCTCAGTTCAAGTCGTCCAACTTTATGCTGATTGTTCAGAGCTGGTTTTCCATTATTCTTTGCACCAGGGGACCCATTTAATGTGCTGTTGAATAAAATGTACTATAACGTGCATTAGACAAGTTAATTTTAGATTGGATTATTACCTTTTAACCAGCATGTCAATCAAGTAACAGATACTACATATGTCAGCCCCCCACTTCTGTCTTTGTCTGTCTGTTAGTATGCCTCTCCATTCCAATTTTAATCTCCCTGTAATAGGTATTTAAAGCCGGTAGAAGTATGATGGTCTACTAATCAGTAAATCAATTACACCGTGACCTAGAAATAGTAGGATTAGAAGTAATTGGTGCAGATCTGACCCCCCCCCCCCCCCCCAGAACTAACTGCAGTAGACTCTACAGGGATAGACCAGACTGTCACCACGCATTCACGGCTAATACTGAAACAAATACATAATAACTTGCTTCACCTTTAAGACAGCTTTACTTTTCAGTTGCTGTCTCTTTGAGTGACTCATGTTTCATTTGCAAATATGATTAGACGAAACATCAATAGCAAAAACTCTTCAAGTTGACTAGATATATTCCTTTCCGTGAATCAGTTTTATTTACTGTACATTTCAGTGAATTGATTCAAAATGTATTCAGAGATTTGTTTTGCAGTGTTTTTGAGTGATTTTTTAGCAATAACTGATAAACCTTTATAGACAGACCTGCTGTGAGGTCTGAGGTTGTTAATTGATTCTATATGCTTTTGTTGAACCCATCTGTTCACATTAATTCAGCTTATTTTGTTTTTAAATAATTATGTTTAATAGTGGAATGTGTGGTGAAAAACTACATTACCCATGATTACAGTCTCGTACACTTGTCTTTTGGTCTGATTTTCATTTACCTTTTTTCTTCAAATCGATGTTGTGATTCTCCTAGTACTTTGTTGGTTTCGTTCATGACTTTAATTGCTAATTCAGTGATTTGTTTTGCAAAGATTTTCATGCTTTTAAAAATGTCTTTAGGTAAAATTTCTGCTTATGATCATGATTCCTTAATTATTTTTACTTGATATTTCGCTTGTAAACATTTGGGGGTTGTTTGTTTGGCCAAAATGCTGGCTTTTATAATTTAACAATTTTTTTCAAAATGATTAATTTTGATGTCAATATTGATATTGATATAATATTGATATTTATTATTTAAATGTATTAGATAATTTATACATTATTTAAAATGCAATTTTTGTACTTGGATGATGGATGCATGATTTGACAGATACTGTATTGTTTTATGTTATCATTTACTAAATAAATAAAACAAACTAAACACAATAAAACATAAAAAAAAATAAACGCCAGTTAATTGAACTGTCTTTAGCATCACTTCTTCATTCTCTTATATATGCAGTTAAAAACACTTTTTATTTTTTTGTCCAAATAATTTTTTTCTCAGTCCCTCATCCACCCAATCACCTAGAATTTTGTCTCACTTTTCAATCACACAATACCCTTATTGTCTGCTGTTTTTCATAACCTGAGAGAGATGACAGCTCTAACATTAGTGATTAATATAAGTATGACCCTGGAAGCTCACGCTTATTTAAATGTGATGTGACAGACAAGTACTTGCTGAAAACTCTTCCTTAGTCCCAGAGATGGTGCTGATATTGTGCTTTACCACTGAACACCATTATCTCTCAGTACAGACTCTATAGATGGTATGTGCTTTTGTAGTCTGGCTGCTGTTGGACGAGTTTAACGGTTAAAACCTGCCTCATTTGTGGCAGGCTGCCCTTGTTTGTTGTTGTAATGATTCAATCCATGGTTACCTCTGCAAGTTGAAATGTTTCACACTAAAACATGCGTGACAAACGCTCATACATGCCCAGTCATAGCACTGGCACAAACTCAACTATACAAGCTCACACTCCAAATATTCAGATGCATCAGTTTCTTTTTACACTTCTCATTCTTTCTGCTGGATTCACTCCTTGATGGGGTTTTAATGTTTACCTGAATATATAAATTGATTCTGTCATAAAATTATCATATAAATGTCTATTCACTTTCATGAATAATTTTCGTATTTTCTTAGTTCTTATTTTAGCAAGTTTATTTGATTTACTAAAAGTTGTGCTGGAGCAAATGTTGAACGTTTCGTATCTAAAGCAAAAATCACCAACATATTGTTTGTATTTAATTTTGATTGATAATTTATTTAATTGTGTGTTCTTTTTGTTTTTGTTTATTTACATGTTTGGGGTGAATATTTTTTTAAATAAATGAATGTTTTTATTCCACAAAGATGCATTAAAGCATTGTTACAAAAAGATAGGTCACACTTTATTTTAAGGTCCAGTTCTCACTATTAACTAACTATTAACTGTGAGTTTTGCTTCAGTAAACACCTAATTACTGTAGTTGCTAAGTTTAGGTATTGTACGATTAAGGGATCTAGAATATGGTCAGAATAAGGCATTAATAAGTACCAATAAATAGCCAATATGCTAGTAATATGCATACAAATAAGCAACAAGTTAATAGTGAGAATTGGTCCCTAAACTAATGTTTTACCAAAATATATTTCAAACAAAACTGTTTTCAACATTGATAATCAGAAATATTTCTTGAGCAGCAAATCAGCTTATTAGAAAATTTGGATCATGAAAAGGATCATGTGACACTGAAGACTGGAGTAAATTTTTGCATCACAGAAATAAATTACATTTTACAATATATTGATTTAGAAAACAGTTATTTTAATAGGTAATAATTAGTGCTTTCAAATGATTATATCGCGATTAATCGCATCCAAAATAAATGTTTTTGTTCACATAATAATCGCATCCAAAATAAAAGTTTTTGTTCACATAATATATGTATGTGTACTGTGTATATTTATTATATATATATAAATACACACACAAACAGTATATATTTTCTTTCTATATATTTTACAGTCTTTAATACAATCCAAACACAGGGTACATCCACACAGGAAACGGTAGGAAACACACAAACATAACGAGTAGAACCGAGAGAGACAGACTGCACAGACTAGGACTTAAATACAGGGGATGACCGTGGTGCAGGGGGTGGAGCTCCTCTCTGCGCTCACACCGTCCGCGGCTTTCTCCCTCGTGGTGGGCATTGTCACCGGCTCTCGCACCTGGTCTGACGAGTTGAGCTCTACGTCCAGGGCGATCCTCTGCTCAGTCGCTCGGACATTCAACAAGTAGAACCGACAGAGACAGACTGCACAGACTAGGACTTAAATATTGGGGATGATTGGGGAAACACAGGTGTATGGGATGACTAATCAAACTAATTAACAAAACGAGGACAGGAACATGACCAAATAAGGGAACAGAAACAGGGGCAAAACTCCAGGGGGCTGACCAACGGCGGCGGAGCAGGTGGTGGAGGAGCCCGAGGCGGAGAGCCAACGAGCCAGGGGGATGCCGAGGATCCGGGGGGTCAGGGTGGAGCCGAGGGTTCTGGTGACCAAGGCGGAGGCGGAGATCCGAAGATCCACGGCGGAGCCGGAGTGACTGAGGACCAAGGTGGAGCTGGCGGGAGGAAGGAGCCCAATAGAGCCGGTGGGACGGAGCAACAAGGTGCAGCCGGAGGAGCGGAGTCCTGAGGCGATGGGGGGCCGACGCGGTGGAGGTGAGGGAGCTAGGAGCCGAGGTGGAGCCGCTGGGTCTACGGGCCGAGGCGGAGTATGGGCCTCGGAGGCTGGAGGCGGAGGTGAGAGAATCTCCAGCCATGGAGGATGGCAGACCCGCGGCGCTCGCACCGTATTGATGGTGGCGCTTTCTAGGAGTGGGCACTGGAGGGCGCTCTGGACTGGATTCGAGGACTGGAGCCCTCTCCTCTTCGCTTTGGCACTTTCGCTGCGCCATACTCAGCTCACCCTCAGCCGCGGTGCAGGGGGCGGAGCTCCTCTCTGCGCTCACACCGTCCGCGGCTTTCTCCCTCGTGGTGGGCATTGTCACCGGCTCTCGCACCTGGTCTGACGAGTTGAGCTCTACGTCCAGGGCGATCCTCTGCTCAGTCGCTCGGCATTGTGCTGGCTCGTAGATCGTGGTGGGAATTGGCTCTCCGTCATCAGTGGGCTCGGGCTTTAGCTCCGCACAGCGGGGAGATAGTGGGCTGGGCTCTGGGTCCGGAGTGGATCTCTCCACTCCACAAACGCGGTGAAATCCGCTCGAGGACCATCTTCGGACGACGGCGCTCTGCACGCAGTGTTTAAACTTGTGTCGTAGAACGCACAGAGCGCGTCGTCCGGGTAGCTGGTGGTGTTAGCTAGCAGCTGGAACAGTCTAGTATGGTCCTCGAGCAATCTCTCCCCCTGCTCCAGCAGGAGGAGGAGATATTCCGGGCGAAGGTGGGCATCCATGAGCGAACAACGGAAAAAAAAAAGACACTGGGTAAAAACGGGAAACAAAACAGAGGGTAGACACACGGAAGTTACTGTTTTGGTCGGTTCTTCTGTCACGATCTGTGATGGCGAGGAACGATGGAGACGAGGAATAGCGAACACAGTCTTTAATGCAATCCAAACACAGGGTACATCCACACAGGAAACGGTAGGAAACACACGAACATAACGAGTAGAAGACAGAGATAGACTGCACAGACTAGGACTAAAATACAGGGGATGATTGGGGAAACACAGGTGAATGGGATGACTAATCAAACTAATTAACAAAACGAGGACAGGAACATGACCAAATAAAGGAACAGAAACAGGGGCAAAACATGACACAGACAGTCCGTGATCCTGACAATTAGAGTTTTTACTGTGTTTTTGAACAAATTAATTTGGTGTTTGTAAGCATAAGAGACTTCTTTCAACCCCAAACTTTTGAACTGTAATGCACATATAAATGCCAAATATATTTGCTTTTGAAATCCTTTTGTGATAGTATACTGTATATTCACCATGATATTCATAACATGAATTTCAACATATTTTGAGAGGATAGATGGTCACGTCATGTCCAACACAATCTCATGGCAATTAGTAACAATTTGACTTTTGGTGAATTGGTGGATAATTCATATGAATTTGCTTACTTTTTTTCTAAAAATCATGTTTTCATATGACAAAATCACCACCTTGTAAAATAGTTTTCCTGAGAAAACGTCTGAAAGATTTATGGAATCAGAATCACCACTATATTTTAGAGTCCCTCCACCTTCAAAATCCCAATTTATTTCCCGATGATGATAGTAAGTAACATTTTGGACTGTTTATCACTTGATGCTATTGTTGTACTGTACAGAAGACTTGAAATATACTGTAGCACACATATGACCATTTACCATACTATTAAGGTGCTTTGTATTGTTCACAGATTTGGAACAGTAAATGATGACAGAATTTTAATGTTTGAGTATACACATCGCATATACAGCTGTCAGAGTTTTTAAACTTAATACTTCACTTCACGACTTTATTCTTAAAAAATGCATTCTGAATCTCAACAGTATTCCATAGTCATATAGTTTGCTTTACGCAATAAATACAATTATAATAGCTTCAGCAGAGGAAGTCACACTTCTTATTCATTTTAAGCATTAAAGCAAGCTGGTGAAAATCTCAGATTGTTGTGTATTTGGAAGGTGCTGAGCAAAATTTGATTAACTGCAGGAGCTGTTTGTTGACGATACAGTATCTATTGTCGAAATTCATTTAAATATATTGAGTACACAATAAAATATACTCTCAGGGGGTGATTTTTAACAGTTGGGCCTTATCCCTCTTTCATTGTGAGGAAGTGAGGAGGGATTGTGCAATCCATTGTGGCTTCTTTAGGGAAAATCTATTTTTGAGGGAATGGAAATCTGTCTTCTCACAATGCAAGCCGCCACACTGTCAATTGAGGTGTGAATTGTGAAGACTCTGCATTGTCCGAAAGATAATTTAATTGGAAAAGCAAGACACTGCGGTCTTGTGTGAGAGTCTCCAGTTGGACCTGCTTTGGCCCGGCTTCCCTACTGGAAAGGGGATTTATTCAAACATTACCCGTTTTGTCCTTGATGCTAGTGACTGCCAGATGCTCAAAGGCCTCATTGTGAGGCACAGGCATACATAGAAAGAAGAGGACAGGTTATTTTCTTGCTAAAGACCTGAGCTCTCATTACCTGTCTGAACTCAAAAAGCAAAACAAAATTAGGTGGTGCAAAACTAGATCACTACCATTAGAATAAATGACTTCAAGTGTCCATTGCTGCATCCCATGGTGCACACACATGGTTGATGCACACCATGTTTTGGACAGTTTATTTGGTCTATCTGTTTTATTATTATTATTATTATTATTAATATATATTTTTTAACCATATCCCTTGTGAGAAAGAAGTTAA
>NW_015549650.1:1656902-1659005 GCF_001515605.1 Sinocyclocheilus anshuiensis | reverse complement strand
ATATATATATATATATATATATATACTGTATATATAATAAATCAAATAATAAGTATGAACTGAATGTAATGTTTTCGGGCAGTCAATTGCATGCTATTTCTTATAGTTTAAATTTATATTCCGTGCAATTTAAATAAGGTTAAAATAAATATAACAAACATGTATGGTAAACTAAAATACATTTCTATTGAAACGTGTATGACATGTATTTAAATATATTTGTAATGATGAATTCACAATATAGTATATTTAAAATATATTACCTTTAAATGTAATATCAAATAACACACTACAGTTAAAACACATCAAAATAAGTTTCAATAGAAGTGACATTAAAGTATATTTAGTTTATCATAAATGCTTGTCACATTTATTTGAACCATATTTCAAAGAAAATAAGAGCAAAAAAAAAGTAATTATAAGTAATTATAAAAAAAACATCCAATGCAGTTAAATTGCATTGAATATAAATTTATACTACAAGTACAACAAAATGTTATGAAAACAATTATTTAAAATGTACTTTAACATTTTTTAAGTACATTTTAAGTGCATTCAAAATTGTCTACATGTTTAGCAACACAGTCATGAAAGTGTACTCTCTTTAAATACACTGAAGTGGATTTTTATTTAATTAATATTATATTATCCGCAAGTGCAGTGTTTTAAAAAATACTTTTAAGATGTGAAGTACACTACAAATGCACATTCATTATAATTAAGTGCACTTCTTTTTCTCAAGGGAACATATGTGTGAATTGATTGCTATACATTTTATTGGTTAGAATTTATTTGTTCTCTTTTTTTTTTTTTTGATGGCTGGCGAAGATCAGACAACCCAAAAGTTAAACATATTGTGATATTTTGCAGGTGTTTTACTGTTTACATTTTTTTCTTCTGTGTTCATAACATTGGTTATATATTTAACTTATGAGAGTTACGTTGTACAATGTTGTCACGACAGCCCTGCTCATGGCAGCTCTCCAAGGCCAAATAAAGCCATTGTGGAAAGAAGTAGGCATGTGTGATGACGGATGACCGGCCGGTGGCACAAAGACCCCCTGCTCCAGTGCTGTCCTCATGACGCCTGGCCACCTTTATGTGCCCTTTGCTTAAAGGAGGAAACATCTTTCATCTCCTTTTCAAGGTGGAAAACACTGCCACCCTTACAACGGTGGAGGGGATTCAGCGTATGCCAGGATACGTCAAAGTGTCAGCGTGTGATGCTGCTTCGTCACGGAGAGCGTGGGATGAGTCTCAACACAAGCCTCACACAACACGGCTCTGAGATGCCCTGTACATGCACAGAGACATCGTTCATCTGCACATCAACTTAAAAGAACTTTTATTATGAGCAATCAGATTGAGAAGAAAAAAATCGGGCTCTGATTTAACACAAAGGGAGGAAAAAAGGTTCAAATGTGATCATAAATGAATAACGAAGGTACTAGACAGATTATGTGGCACATTTCAGCATAGATTGTTTTCTGAATCTGTCACACTGTATTGCAAACTTAATACAGAATCAGATTTTAAAAGATACTAGACAACAAAAGTGCAGTTTGCATTAAAAAAAAGAAGAGAAGAAAATGACCCTTTAAGTGATTTGTGCTTTCTGATATCTCTTTTATCAAATTTTAATTATGTTAATATCATTATGCCTAAAAAAGCAGCAATATGTGGCTAGGAGAAAAAATGAATTTGTGGGAACGAATTCCCAATTTATGGCCATGGTATGTATTTTTTCTTACACGTCATGTGCTATACTTTTGAGATAAATTGAGTTCATTTTTAAGTAGGGGAAGTCGTGGCCTAATGGTTAGCGGGTCGGACTCGTAACTCAAAGGTTGCGGGTTCGAGTCTTGTACCGGCAGGGATTGTAGGTGGGGGGAGTGAATGTACAGCACTCTCTCCCACCTTCAATACCACGACTGAGGTGCCCTTGAGCAAGGCACCGAACCTCCGACTGCTCCCCGGGCGCCGCAGCAGAAATGGCTGCCCACTGTTCCGGGTGTGTGTTCACGGTGTGTGTGTGTTCACTGCTGTGTGTGTGCACTTTGGATGGGTTAAATGCAGAGCACTAATTCCAAGTATGGGTCACCA
>NW_015549650.1:1653342-1654819 GCF_001515605.1 Sinocyclocheilus anshuiensis | reverse complement strand
TATTTGTTTTCTTTTTTTTTTTTTTGATGGCTGGCGAAGATCAGACAACCCAAAAGTTAAACATATTGTGATATTTTGCAGGTGTTTTACTGTTTACATTTTTTTCTTCTGTGTTCATAACATTGGTTATATATTTAACTTATGAGAGTTACGTTGTACAATGTTGTCACGACAGCCCTGCTCATGGCAGCTCTCCAAGGCCAAATAAAGCCATTGTGGAAAGAAGTAGGCATGTGTGATGACGGATGACCGGCCGGTGGCACAAAGACCCCCTGCTCCAGTGCTGTCCTCATGACGCCTGGCCACCTTTATGTGCCCTTTGCTTAAAGGAGGAAACATCTTTCATCTCCTTTTCAAGGTGGAAAACACTGCCACCCTTACAACGGTGGAGGGGATTCAGCGTATGCCAGGATACGTCAAAGTGTCAGCGTGTGATGCTGCTTCGTCACGGAGAGCGTGGGATGAGTCTCAACACAAGCCTCACACAACACGGCTCTGAGATGCCCTGTACATGCACAGAGACATCGTTCAT
Source organism: Sinocyclocheilus anshuiensis (assembly GCF_001515605.1). Taxonomy (NCBI): domain Eukaryota; kingdom Metazoa; phylum Chordata; class Actinopteri; order Cypriniformes; family Cyprinidae; genus Sinocyclocheilus; species Sinocyclocheilus anshuiensis. The sequence continues at coordinate 1,654,287 of NW_015549650.1, read as the reverse complement.
CTGCACATCAACTTAAAAGAACTTTTATTATGAGCAATCAGATTGAGAAGAAAAAAATCGGGCTCTGATTTAACACAAAGGGAGGAAAAAAGGTTCAAATGTGATCATAAATGAATAACGAAGGTACTAGACAGATTATGTGGCACATTTCAGCATAGATTGTTTTCTGAATCTGTCACACTGTATTGCAAACTTAATACAGAATCAGATTTTAAAAGATACTAGACAACAAAAGTGCAGTTTGCATTAAAAAAAAGAAGAGAAGAAAATGACCCTTTAAGTGATTTGTGCTTTCTGATATCTCTTTTATCAAATTTTAATTATGTTAATATCATTATGCCTAAAAAAGCAGCAATATGTGGCTAGGAGAAAAAATGAATTTGTGGGAACGAATTCCCAATTTATGGCCATGGTATGTATTTTTTCTTACACGTCATGTGCTATACTTTTGAGATAAATTGAGTTCATTGTTAAGTAGGGGAAGTCGTGGCCTAATGGTTAGCGAGTCGGACTCGTAACTCAAAGGTTGCGGGTTCGAGTCTTGTACCGGCAGGGATTGTAGGTGGGGGGAGTGAATGTACAGCACTCTCTCCCACCTTCAATACCACGACTGAGGTGCCCTTGAGCAAGGCACCGAACCTCCGACTGCTCCCCGGGCCCCGCAGCAGAAATGGCTGCCCACTGTTCCGGGTGTGTGTTCACGGTGTGTGTGTGTTCACTGCTGTGTGTGTGCACTTTGGATGGGTTAAATGCAGAGCACTAATTCCAAGTATGGGTCACCATACTTGGCCACATGTCACGTCACGTCACTTTAAAGTTAAGAGTCTTATTGATGGCGCTCTGTTCCTCTAACAATTCAAAAATGCAGATTCTTCTGCTTTTGTGGATGGAACACTGCTGCACTCTCAGAAAAGGTACACAAGCTGTCACTGCGGCAGTACCTTT
>NW_015549650.1:1623656-1653197 GCF_001515605.1 Sinocyclocheilus anshuiensis | reverse complement strand
GTTAAATGCAGAGCACTAATTCCAAGTATGGGTCACCATACTTGGCCACATGTCACGTCACGTCACTTTAAAGTTAAGAGTCTTATTGATGGCGCTCTGTTCCTCTAACAATTCAAAAATACAGATTCTTCTGCTTTTGTGGATGGAACAAGTTGTTTTCTTATGTGTTGATTGATGGACATATACAACGTTCAATTTCAGCTGATTGATTTTCTTGAGGCCAATGAAATTCAGAGGCCAGTCACCATCAGAACCAACACCCTAAAAACCAGGAGGAGAGACTTGGCTCAGGTCTGAAAAGATTTCTTTTCCATTTAAATGTGATATTTTGTATTAGAGTCCCATTTGCACCTGTTTTGTGATTGGACAGTGCGAGATATTGGTTCCAAAACAAGATCCAATTACTCAAACCTCATCAGAGCTAGTTTAAAAAAAATTTTTAGTTTACAAAAGCTGTCACTGGGGCAGTACCTTTTCAAAAGATACACTTTTGTACCTTTTAGGTACTAATATGAACACTTTATGTACTAATATGTACCTTTAAGGTACCAATATGGACTGTTTAGGTACAAAGTTGTGCCTTTTGAAAAGGTACCGCTCCAGTGACAGCTTTTGTGCCTTTTTTTCTGAGAATGTGTACTAAAATATTTTGATAATGTTTCAGGTATATTATTATTATTATTCAGATGAACCCCAACGCTGCTACTGAATGTATACTGCAAAAACAAGCACCGACCAGAGTAGTTCAGTTCTGAAATGAATGATTCTTATGAGTCTCTGTTCTTGTCTCATGAGTTCTGAATCTGATAAAAAAACATACAGAGCAAACAATGTAGTTTGAATATTGAGCAATTGATTGGTAACACAATTCTCACTATTAACTAGCATGCATATTGGCTGTTTATTAGTATTTATAAAGCACATATTAATGCCTTATTCTGCATACTTTAGATCCCTTAATCCTATGCCATACCTAAACGTAATAACTACCTTACTAACTATTAATAAGCAACAAATTAGGAGTTTATTGAGGCAAAAATCTTAGTTAACAGTTAGTTTGAAGTGAGAATTGGTTGTTAAAATAAAGTGTGACCAAATGATTCATACAAGCCCGTTCTTTTTAATAATTCTAAAACATACCTGATGAACAGGATCCAATACACAAACACATGACTCTTATGAATCAGTTCTTTTTGGTGAATCAAAAACTGTAAATATCAACATTTCTTCCTCAAAGGTAATAACAGTATTATTTATAAAACTATTAAGGAGCGTGAACCATTTAGAGGAATTAGAATCTGAATCGTTCCCTTCCAAGACATATCATATAGTCCTGTATTGCATAGTACTATCATATAGTACTTTTATCATATAGAACTGTAACTTTGATTGAAACTACGCCACAAAGATGACAACTTTCTAGAGCCTGATGAATAAATTTGAACACATGAACACGACGGCCTACATTTACACACCCTAACTTATTGATGTTCAGAAACGTCAGATAATTCAGGAATTTATATACAGTGTTTACATACAATAAAGATATGAAATATTATAATAGTTTATATTATATTATAGCACATTGTGTTTGTCTATACTTTGGTGAAGATCAGATGAAATTTTATGACCAAAGAATGCAGAAAACCAACCAATTTCAATGGGTTCACATACTTTTTCTTGCCCATGTAGATACTGGTATTTTTTAATCAGCAGAAGAACTAACAATGACACTAGAATGTGGGTAAGTCTGTCAAACTTCATGCGGTTTCTGGTTGTGTGTAGCACCTACGGCTCTGCAGATTCTTCTGAGTAAAGAGCTCGAGTTAATTTTTTAACAATATTCCTGATCATTTCAGTCTAAGCTTAACAGATTGTGTGGCACATTTCAGCGCAGATTGTTCAGTCAGTCTGTCACAATGTAATGCAAAATTTATACAGTCTGATTTTGAAGAAAGGAACGGCACAAGAAGATACATCTCTTGCAGTTTGCAAAAGAAATACAATTAGAAAGAGAAGAAATGTATTTTGAGCCTTTTAATGATTTGTGCTTTCTGATGACTCTTTTATTTAAACTTATGGCTATAAAAGCAGCAATATGTGGCCAGGAGGGGAAGAAAAAAAAGCCCACTATTGCCTTGTTTCTTATTTCTTTGGTGCCTCTCTCCCCTAAGAAAATACAGGCTTTAATGGCTCTAGCAGCTCTGGTGTGTTCCAGCACTAATCAATGAGCTCCACCGACAGCGAGCCAGATCCTCACACACGGCTGCCAGCACAGTCCTGTATGGCTAACCAAGATCACCATGGTGATCACTCCCATTAGGATAGTTGCTTTCCTGATGTTGAATGTCTGCCTTCAGACACATACAGCCATTATATAAATCTCCTTTCAGAATGTTGGCCTTTTCTAGCCAAGGCTCTTATTTTATGAAACAGAGTAAGAGAGAAAGCGAGTAAGAGAAAGACTCGAGGAGCAGAAGTGCCAGGCCCAACAATCACATCTGCTAAAGTACTATAAGAAAGCACTAGACATGCATAAGAAAAAGATTAGTAAAATGGAGACATCTTTACTGTTTGAGTGCTTGCTGTATTTTCGTTATATCCCCAATGAATTCTGGTAAATACTGTGATAGGTATTTGTTCATTTTCTTCCAAATGCACTGGGAAAGAATTGGCAATTTTGAAGCGAATCAGCAGGATAGTTTTATATTTGTGATTTCAGTTGTTTTCCATTAAGCTCAATTGCCTTTCACTGTTTTTATGGACAGTCACAAAAAAAAGAAGACTATTTAAATGAAGATTCTTTTTCAACTGTTTACAATTATCAATTAAAATAACACCTTGATTTTTTTTTTTTATAAAAGTTGTTTCACTTTTATTTTAATGTCTTTATAAACTGTGATATGCTGCATACAAAAATCACATGACTTTTAGTGTATCATTAACATGAAAACTAAAAAATATATATATTTATATGTTGACAACTTATACAAGCTAATCTGTTATTACTGGTGCATAAAACTTATATGGTACGTGCATAATACTGAGCTATCAACAGTTTAACATAAACAGTTACCAAAAGTGAGTCTTTTTGTCTTTTTTTGACTAGTCCCACAATGTTCTGGAATGTTCCAGAAAGCACTAGAATATTCCAGAATGTTACAGAAACTTCTAGAATGTTCCCATTCAAGTTCCCAAGAACTGCATTACAATAAACACATTTTTTGTTTGTTTTTGCAAACTGAGGGATGAATCAAGGTTTGTGTTAATTAACGTTATGCCACAAATTCTGTAGATAGAATTTAGTTATTGTGAACCCATTACATTTCTTTAAATTTACATTTACATTTACATTTAATCATTTTGCAGACGCTTTTATCCTGAGCCTGTGGCTGTTCTATATGAAAGCATCAATGTCTTGAACTTGATTCGAGCCGCGACCGGTAGCCAGTGCAAGGAGATAAAGAGAGGTGTAACATGGGCTCTTTTGGGCTCGTTGAAGACCAGTCGTACCGCTGCATTCTGAATCATTAAATAGAACAACTCTTCCTGTTGTGCATTTGTCCCCCTTGTGACTAAAATCTATTCAGTCCATTTTGAGAGACTAGATTACTCGAGGTGTCAAAGACTAAAAAAGCACTGAGTGAAAAATGTTGTAAAGACAGAAATACTCAGATGATTTAGCACTTGTACAAAGTGCATTATTCTGCATTTGAGTTAACAGCAACAACAACAACAAAACAGAAAAGTCCACAAAAAAGAAAACAGATTAAGAGCTTTTTTTTTCTTTTTCTTTTTCTCCAAGTCCTCTGCTCATTGATAGAATGTTTCCCCTCCTCGTTTAATATTTCAGGTGATTTTCATTGGAGAACTCCCAAAGGCGCCCATTGAGATTTGCATCCTGATTTATTTGTCATATATCCTTTATATCTCTAAATTCTTTATACATCTCCAGTGGCACCATGCATCTTTCATGAGTTCCTCTGCTGTGTGATCCAAACACATTTTACACGTCTGGGCGCTGCTCTACTTCACTTATTTCACCTTGCGTGTGTGGGATGGATGAAAAATGTATTGGGAGTTGTTAATTTCTCTTTTCACAGCTCAGGAATCATGCAGGTCAAATTCCATTTTACATCTCTGCTGTCTTAAACAAAGCACTGCAAGACTGTGGTAAATTCAGTTAGAATGTTATCTATCCCTCATACGGAGAGAGAGAGAGAGAGAGAGAGAGAGAGAGAGAGAGAGAGAGAGATGACAAATCACTACCGGTATTGAGGAAGCTACTCTGAAACGGTGCAAGCTACTCATAATTTAAAATAGTTCAACTACATTCAAGCTACGCTTTTGAAAAAGTACAGATACTAATAGAGAGTAGCTAACTACATTGTAACTAATAAGGAACTATATATATATATATATATATATATATGTATATGTGTGTATATAAACAGTGGTGCATGCAGCTGTATGGCTGTATATATAATGAGCACTCTGACTGACCCGAGAAACATTTATCTGTGAATATTTCAGTAGTTTTTATGTGTGTCCTGTATTTCTGTCGACTGAACCAACAATGCCAATCATTTGTAAATTTATCATTCTTTTGATCGGTTCTTTCAGTGAATTGGCCAGAAGGGTTTTGTAAAAGAGTTTTGAATTGATTCACATATGTTTGGAGCACTAAATCATCTGAAGCATTTTTACTCAGTAAAACAGACAGTATCGAGATATTTAAATACACAGAGAAACAAACAGCATTAGATGAAGTTGATATTCACCTACAAACAATTGTAAGAAAAGGCTACTGTTTTAGGGGAAAACTGTGAGAAAATTCAACTGTGTAATGTGAACAAGTGGCCATTCACTCAGAGACACTGCTTCTCTCAGAGTTGAATTTATAACATATATTGAATATTTGAACTTTCTATATATGTATATGTGTGTATATAAACAGTGGTGCATGCAGCTGTATGGCTGTATATATAATGAGCACTCTGACTGACCCGAGAAACATTTATCTGTGAATATTTCAGTAGTTTTTATGTGTGTCCTGTATTTCTGTCGACTGAACCAACAATGCCAATAATTTGTAAATTTATCATTCTTTTGATCGGTTCTTTCAGTGAATTGGCCAGAAGGGTTTTGTAAAAGAGTTTTGAATTGATTCACATATGTTTGGAGCACTAAATCATCTGAAGCATTTTTACTCAGTAAAACAGACAGTATCGAGATATTTAAATACACAGAGAAACAAACAGCATTAGATGAAGTTGATATTCACCTACAAACAATTGTAAGAAAAGGCTACTGTTTTTTAGGGGAAAACTTTGAGAAAATTCAACTGTGTAATGTGAACAAGTGGCCATTCACTCAGAGACACTGCTTCTCTCAGAGTTGAATTTGTAACATATATTGAATATTTGAACTTTTTAGGGGTTCAAGCAATGAATTTTTTCATATGAGCTCAGATTGAGATCTTACATATGTGTATCAAGTTTAGTGTACATATCTCATTATGTTCAAAAGTTATAGTAATTTTAGTAAAAATTTAAATTTTTACTAAAATTACTATAACTTTTGAACATAATGAGATATGTACACTAAACTTGATACACATATGTAAGATCTCAATCTGAGCTCATATGAAAAAATTCATTAAATAGTTAAGCAGAGCCGATCCTCCCTATATGCAAAATACGCAACCTGCGTAGGGCCCCCAAAACACCAGGGGGCCCCCTTACTCTCAAAGATGATTTAATTTTAGTTTCTTTTTTGAATTTGGCCAGAGGTTATGAAAACATGAATGATCATTTCTTTTAAGAAGGAATTAATTAAATGCATTTGTCCATGTTTCACTCCGTCTCGAATCGCGCTTGTGGAAAGCGCTTGAGAAACAGTGTCTCTTGCGCGGCTCGGTACGCTTTCAACTCGTTTTTTTAGTCTCGAACAAGACTGTAGGCTACGACATTCACATTACATGATTTGACTGATTTTAACGTAGAAAGGGCAACAGCGCACAGCATTAACCACTTATACACCCCCCCCAGCCGACACAGTTTTGCGTAGGGCCCCAGAAGTCTAGGATCGACACTGTATTTAAGAATATTTAAAAAAAAAAAAAAACTTTTTTTGAGCTAGTCCTAGGTTTTTCACTCAACCTAGGTAATTAATTAATGACTCTAGGTCATATTTGAATGGCTATAATAGGGTCATTTATAAATATGGGCTTGATCAATTGTACCTGAAAGCCTGAATGTGTTATGGTGTCAGCCCTGTATTTTGGGTCGGCCTAGAGTCCAACAGCATCCATGTCATAAAGACCTTAAAGTGCTTCAAGCTCGGTAATCACTGCTTGCAGCTATATTTACTGTTGTTTCTGTGCATTCCCTCAGATAAAATACAACAATGGAGAAGTTTTGAATGAATTGCTTCAATTAGGATGACAGCATCCAACTTTCAAACTACAAACTGGAAATGCAGTGCTATCCAGAAAACTATCTATCCTAAGCTATCCTATCTTGAAAACATTTAATAAAAGTAAGCAATGTTGCTACTTTTTGGTTAGTTACTCCCCAACGCTGTCACAACTTACAGGCCTTCAAGTTCTAAAAGAGGAAGTTGTTGAGAATGAAATGGGTCATCAAAAAAAAGCATCAACAAATAAGAATCAAGCAAAAGAGGAAGTAAAATGTTTTCAATTCCAGCTCTTACTTTACTCAAAAAGTCTTTTCTTCCAGTTAAATTTGGAATAGTGACAGACAATGAAAAGAAATCCTTTCGGATAAGGTTGTTACATGGTGAACGCTACAATGCTTTGAACTTACGTCACACAGAATTAACCCACAGACGGAGGGTGTGAGGGATTGAGATAAACATGTTTGTAATGGTATATAATAATATCCACTTTGGCCGAGGCTTTTTCCTCTTCCCCACTGTTTATTTCTATGCATGTACCGCGGGAAGTTCTCCTTAGCATGCGACGATTATTTCGGCTCCCCCTCCCTCCGTCTTTTCTCTTTGTTGTCATGCCGTCAGTACTTAAAACGTTCCAGTGATTTTAATTTCACTGACATAGGCACAAGCTAAGACAGTACATATGTGCCGCAATGTGCGCGAGACGTAGCTTTTCTTCAGATTTGATCACGGACTCGCAGAAACAGATTGCAGTGCCGGAATGTGCCATTGAGCCTTACAAAGCCCATCTGTTTGGGCGACCCAGTGGAAAGACGAACATAGCGGGCAGCAGGCAGAATGATGGAGTACCCATTAAAGATAAGGGAGGCTGGGGTGGCCCACCTCACCAGACTGTTGTTTGGGACACGAAATAGGCCTGCAATTCCTCTACCCCCTCCGTCACCTTCTCAGTTTCAACATGGCAGCAGTTTCTGAGGGACTGACATACTTTCACATACACTGATATTCGTTTTTTTTCCCTCTCTCGTTGGATTACCTATTGAGGTTTGTGACGGGGGAGTCATATCACAGCTTTAAATAAGCATGTGTGTGTCAGGGTGTGCGTTTGGTTGGAATTTTACCCCTCTCACACGTTGTATTTGGATGGTGTGTCATCCTGATGCTAATTCCACCTCTTCTCCAGTAAGGCGTGGGGTTTTGCGGTTCAGTGACAGCTCGATAACTAGAGCCGGTTGAGGTGTCTCTGCTACATTTCCCATTTGCCGTCTAATTCACACATCAGAAACATGTACTCACAAAAGCGCAGGTGAAACGGGTTAAAGGCACCACCATGGAGGATTCGGTAATGCTGTCCGATGGGAAACAGATAGAGACTATATCATGTGTGGGCTTTGTGCAGTGGGTCAGTGGAAATAGACCAATTCTCCTGTAGGATACAGCACAGAGAAAGAAATACAGCGAGAGTGATGCAACAACAGTCATGGCGCAGCGGGCAGGAACAGGGTCTGACTGCAAAGCCGTGTTGGGTTATTTTTAATTCATGCGCTTCCACCTGGTTAATGGAGTTTTTGGATCTAGCCGGTCTTCCAGGCTGAAACATGGCTTGTTTTAGATGATAAACTCTCCACCAGATGCACTGAAATTATTTATGCTTTCTACTTTACAGGTCCTTGGTAATATAATATAATGTTAAAATAGGCAAATGTCAGAAAGCATTAGGAGGGCAAGTTTTTATTTATTTATTTATTAAAAAAATGCAATACAAAGATACTTTTATCCTCCTATACAGTCTGTTTCTTTGTTATTCAGTTTATTGGAATTTATGGTTTTTCTATGATTATTTAACATACTTTCTCTTGAATTTTGGTTTCTGTTTAGAATAAATATGATTTGGCAATATTTAGAAAATTAGTGATGGCAATTTGAATATGTTTATATTGTTGCTAAGCCTGTTACTAATGTTTATACGTAGGGGTTGGTTCAGCTCTGCAATGCAAAGTGTTAAACCTTGCGCAAAAGAGATCATGATTCACTGTGGATTCCTGTTTTCCTTTGTAAAGTAACCTTGGGGTTAATAAAGGTGGTATATTAAATAAATAAATACAAATCTATCTATCTATCTATCTATCTATCTTGTCTGTCTGTCTGTCTGTCTGTCTGTCTATCTATCTATCTTGTCTATCTTGTCTGTCTGTCTGTCTGTCTGTCTGTCTGTCTATCTATCTGTCTATTAATTTTCCCACATCGTAAGTTTAGGTGAATAAATGGAAGTGTATATTGTAGGTTCTGCAACTGATTTTTCACCATTTTTTCACCTTTTAGCTTTTGCAGTTTACTTAAATTTGGTGACAAGTGAATTATTAAAAGTGCAAATAAATTATGTAGTTTCTCCATTAAAATGAGGCAGTAGATACTGCACATATAAGAAGAAATAGAGAAATATAGACAGCGTGTGCTATTACTTTTCTAAGATATCCTAGCAGAGGATAAAAATGGTGATATATATATATATATATATATATATATATATATTTATATCACCATTTTTATCCTATATTGTGTAATTTTTTTTCTCTCTCTCTCTCTCTATATATATATATAGAAAAAAATTACATTTAAGATAAAATAGACCAGAATATCATAGAAATTTAAAGATGGCCCTTTTTTGAGCCAATAATCAACCAATCAAAATAATCAAATCAAAGCAAAACATTAACTGAAATGCTGCTGTTAATTACTGTACAGCACTGTTAATTACTGTATTTTTTAAAAAAGCTGTATCTTACACAAACACCCTCATTTTTGTGGCTCCTACATCAGTGAACAGCCTTCACAGTTTCTACAGAAAATGTAAGAATGTAGTTTTTATCCTTACACTTCCAGCCACAAATCATAGTTTGTCCTTTATTAAGGATTTTATGTGCTCTGGGATTATATGACCTGGCAAAGAAAGCTTGAATCATTTTATTAGACAAAATGGAGTGTATAGTGCCTTCTTTTCTTTTCTTTTTTTTTTCTTCATGGGAAATAGTTCTCATATGTAATACTCAAGATATGTAAAAAAGCCTAAATCTAGGAACAAAGAGCATCCTAGGTAAAAGAGTTTCTAATTGCAGCAAAGCCAATTACTGTGATATTCCCTGTCTCACTGGCGTGCGCACATGGGGACATGCTCCGCGAGCAGTTTGCTTGTAGAATTAATCACTTTGATGCCAGTTTGAGTGATCCTATCAAATTAAGCTTTGGGTCAAGCATATTAAACAAAAGAGCGGGGATCTATCTTTAATATATCTACAGTGTGGTCCGCATCAAATTGAAATAAATCAGACATCACGTTAATAGGTGCTGTTTGACATCACTCTGCGGCTCGCGGATGACTCGCCGAGCTGCGATCAGAGATGCCAGGGAATCTAATCATCGCCTGCAAATTAAAAAGATTTTAATAGCGATAGCGCACACAGGCGCACCGCTCACTGTCCCGGAGTCGCTCTCCTCTGACAGCGACTGGTTACACCGCATTACTCGTGGATGAATGGAAGCGTTTTCGGGGGGCGAATCGATAGACTTAACCAAGGCGTGCGGTTATCTTGATCAAGGCTGAAAATGAGAACAGTATAAGAGACCCGCGAGATAAAGTTATCCATCTACGTGATTTAAAAGCAATCTGTGTTTGATCAGAGTCCAGCATGTGTCTGCCTCTAATCAGAAACTTTGATGCTATGCAATTTATGTTTGTTCTTACGCCCAAAACTGTAAGTGATGCTTTCATAAGCAGCATTTGAAGGAAAGCGGCCTTGTTCTTTTTCGAGAAATACACATGTAGATGTAACACAAGTCTGCATCTAATGAGAAAAACTTTGATGCTGCTTGTTCCTTTGGCCAAAACTGTGAGGAGAGATTTTTGAGCCTCGCTTTCCTCGACAAATAGTTACATGTAGATGCACGCTCAGATCTTCAGACACCAAAAGCCTTTTTAACAAGCACTTGTCATCAGATTTGTTTGTTGAAGGGTATAAAAGCGGGTATTAAGCACCCACGCACGTTTCTGGAATCCTCCTTGTCTGATGATCAGATTGAAGTGTTGTTTATTCAAATGGGAAAAAGTGAGCTTTCAACTTTCTCAGTCATATGGAAGACAGGTTTAGTGCTACAATAAAATGAGAATCAACAAAGTTGATATGGGTATTTACCAATAAAAGCCCCAGTTTTAGTGCTGAAAAGCTGTAAGAGGATTATGGTAGTTTGGGCTTCGCACTGACCGGGTTCAGGGAACTTGGCTTTGAATCTAATTGTCATTGTTCCTTCCTTGCAGGCTGAAAATCCTTCCGCTTGTTTCCTGAAGCAGGTCAGCAGTGGATGTGTTGAAAAGGTGACTGACTGCACAGATGATGCTACACGTCTGACTTCCTGTGCAGTGGTGAGTGTTTGTGGGCACCAGAGCTCTCATTTACACCAAGGGAGGGTTACTTTTATACATAAAACATGTTATTTACCGTATAAAACAGATACTGTAGATTAAATGTATTGCAATTATTATTAGAAATGTCTCACACTTACACTACCGGCCAAAAGTGTGGAATCTGTGTCAGATTTTTAAAATATTTTTAAAGGGAATCTATTATACTCGCCAAGGCTACACATAATTTAATCAAAAATACAGTACACACAGAAAAACAAGGGGCCAGAATTGTACCTTTTGCGGTACAACAGCTTGTAAGGTACTATGTACCTATTAGGGGTAAAAAAAGGTACAAATATGTCCTTTTAAGGGTACTGCTCCAGGGACAAGCTGTTGTGCCCAAACATGTACAATTTTAAATCCCTTTTTTCTGTGTGTAGCAAAAGTAATATTGTGAAATATTACAATTTAAAAGAAGAGTTTTCTATTTTTTTTTCTATTTTAATATGTATTAAAATGTTTAGGGTGTGCAATTTTTTTCACAAAAATGTTAAGCAGCACAAATGTTTTCATCAATAATAAGAAATGAGCAGCAATGATTAGAATGATTTCTGAAGGATCATGTGACACTGAAGACTGAAGTATCATTTGCATCACAGAAATAAATTACATGTAAAATATATTACAATGGAAAATAGGTCTTAATAATATCAATATTATTGTATTTACTGTATTTTTTATTAAATAAATGCAGCTTTGGTGAGCATAATATACTTTATTATTATTATTATGATTATTCCAAACGTTTGACAGATGGTGGACTGTTAAAAACATTTGGAGAATAGTTCGTCCAGAAAAATTTTGATTCAGACAGAATGAAAAAAAAAGGAAAATTGTAACCCAAGTTAACAGTATGCAAACCAATATGATCAACCTTTTCCTACACTGTAATATTCCGCAAAAAGAACAACAAGGATCTTAGTCAGAGTAGATTTTTCTTCCAGTGTTTCATCAGTTGATCACTCAGCGAGTTACACAACCAATTTAACTGTCTTTACTGTACTTCTGTTCCTCGCAGCTTTATTTTCATTCATGTTAAATCAAACATGTTTGTTCATTACAAAACATTTTTATTTTATTTGACATTAGAAAGTCAAATAAAGCTCCTATTTCTGGATTATGTTTTGAGTTACAGGCCTGTATTTCACAGAGCTGTGTTTTGTCTTGGCCAAGATGGCTGCAGCTCCCGCTGGTCTCGGCAGCAGCAGCAGCAGCAGTAGAGAAGGAGGAGGCGGGGGAACGGTGGAGGGGGAGATGGCAGATTTTTCACCTGGAGGCAAATGCAGGGAGAGGAAGCTGTGGGCTTCATCAGGGAGCTGCTCGGTTCAGCTCAGCACAGTTCCAGGAAGCACACCTCCTCCGTTATTCATTATTCATCCTGCCTCACAATTAGTTCCCATAATGCTCATGCTACAGAAAACCCTGATATTCCTGCTCTCTATAAAATGATACACAATTTTTTTCTATGTTTGCTTATTTCTATCTACTCCTGGCTAAATGGTTCCATGTAGCATCACTCTGGGTTTACTTTTTGTTATTTTAAGGAATAGTTTAGTCGGATATGTAATTCTTTTTCGTTATTTAGTCTTTATTCTTCCATAAAACACAAAAGTGTCTGACAAAAGCTTGAAAAAGAACAAAAAGCATCATAGAAGTAGTATGCAATATTCAATTTGCCAGTTTACTGGCAGAATGTGTTTAAATGTGACATTTCCTCAATTCTACTGCTATATAAAAAGAGATTTGAGAACTACTGCAGCAAACAGATTATTTATGCTTATACGGTAAATTAAAATAGTATAAAGTAATTATTAATTGTTATAAATATATATAACATTATTTAGCTTATTGTTTTGTTGTAAGATGAATTCTGGAACATAACCATCATACTGTGCAACAACGAAACTTTCAAATAGAAACTCTGACTGTTTATATGCACATTATTGTCAATATTCTGATTAAGCCTTAATTTGCACAAAGGTTTACCTGTTTCACGGCATTTGTAATATTTCTGTATACATGACATTATTAAAAAAAATTCAGACTTTTTGATTTATACATAAATAGAATATGTCAGCTGTCATATTCCGATTTTCAGGAACTGGAATATTGACATAATCTGGTTATGGCATCTGGGTTAACACATTTACATTACACATACATAATCAGAATATGATCATATTCTAGTATTAATCTACTTGTGCTTATATATGTAAACACTGTCTCTGGCCCAGACACTCAACACATGGCATGCATTTTCATGGAAGTCATTTTACAGTATGTTTCTTTCCTCTTTCTTGAAGCTACACACTTTTTCTATTTTAATATGTATTAAAATGTTTAGGGTGTGCAATTTTTTTCACAAAAATGTTAAGCAGCACAAATGTTTTCATCAATAATAAGAAATGAGCAGCAATGATTAGAATGATTTCTGAAGGATCATGTGACACTGAAGACTGAAGTATCATTTGCATCACAGAAATAAATTACATGTAAAATATATTACAATGGAAAATAGGTCTTAATAATATCAATATTATTGTATTTACTGTATTTTTTATTAAATAAATGCAGCTTTGGTGAGCATAATATACTTTATTATTATTATTATGATTATTCCAAACGTTTGACAGATGGTGGACTGTTAAAAACATTTGGAGAATAGTTCGTCCAGAAAAATTTTGATTCAGACAGAATGAAAAAAAAAGGAAAATTGTAACCCAAGTTAACAGTATGCAAACCAATATGATCAACCTTTTCCTACACTGTAATATTCCGCAAAAAGAACAACAAGGATCTTAGTCAGAGTAGATTTTTCTTCCAGTGTTTCATCAGTTGATCACTCAGCGAGTTACACAACCAATTTAACTGTCTTTACTGTACTTCTGTTCCTCGCAGCTTTATTTTCATTCATGTTAAATCAAACATGTTTGTTCATTACAAAACATTTTTATTTTATTTGACATTAGAAAGTCAAATAAAGCTCCTATTTCTGGATTATGTTTTGAGTTACAGGCCTGTATTTCACAGAGCTGTGTTTTGTCTTGGCCAAGATGGCTGCAGCTCCCGCTGGTCTCGGCAGCAGCAGTAGTAGAGAAGCAGGAGGCAGGGGGAACGGTGGAGGGGGAGATGGCAGATTTTTCACCTGGAGGCAAATACAGGGAGAGGAAGCTGTGGGCTTCATCAGGGAGCTGCTCGGTTCAGCTCAGCACAGTTCCAGGAAGCACACCTCCTCCGTTATTCATTATTCATCCTGCCTCACAATTAGTTCCCATAATGCTCATGCTACAGAAAACCCTGATATTCCTGCTCTCTATAAAATGATACACAATTTTTTTCTATGTTTGCTTATTTCTATCTACTCCTGGCTAAATGGTTCCATGTAGCATCACTCTAGGTTTACTTTTTGTTATTTTAAGGAATAGTTTAGTCGGATATGTAATTCTTTTTCGTTATTTAGTCTTTATTCTTCCATAAAACACAAAAGTGTCTGACAAAAGCTTGAAAAAGAACAAAAAGCATCATAGAAGTAGTATGCAATATTCAATTTGCCAGTTTACTGGCAGAATGTGTTTAAATGTGACATTTCCTCAATTCTACTGCTATATAAAAAGAGATTTGAGAACTACTGCAGCAAACAGATTATTTATGCTTATACGGTAAATTAAAATAGTATAAAGTAATTATTAATTGTTATAAATATATATAACATTATTTAGCTTATTGTTTTGTTGTAAGATGAATTCTGGAACATAACCATCATACTGTGCAACAACTAAACTTTCAAATAGAAACTCTGACTGTTTATATGCACATTATTGTCAATATTCTGATTAAGCCTTAATTTGCACAAAGGTTTACCTGTTTCACGGCATTTGTAATATTTCTGTATACATGACATTATTAAAAAAAATTCAGACTTTTTGATTTATACATAAATAGAATATGTCAGCTGTCATATTCCGATTTTCAGGAACTGGAATATTGACATAATCTGGTTATGGCATCTGGGTTAACACATTTACATTACACATACATAATCAGAATATGATCATATTCTAGTATTAATCTACTTGTGCTTATATATGTAAACACTGTCTCTGGCCCAGACACTCAACACATGGCATGCATTTTCATGGAAGTCATTTTACAGTATGTTTCTTTCCTCTTTCTTGAAGCTACACACGCACACACGCACACACACACACACACACACACACACACACACACACACACACACACACACACACACACTTACAGTCTCTGCTGATCTCTTTTATTTGACTCCAGACATTTCATTCTCCAGCGGTGAAGTAATTCCCTATTTTTTTTGTATTTATAAAATTGCTTGTAATCGTAATGGCTGATGAAATAGCTTGGGACATTTTCCAAAAATTCTGAGGAGAAATACATGTCCTAAAAATGGCATATTGCTTACAGAGCCATTCATTTCCCCATTAGTTTCCTCACAGCCAGGATAAAAGTACTTTCAGTAAGTGGAGACGGATGAGAAACAAACCTTCTTCCAGCTGCTATCATATGTTACTTCTTTATGTGCGAATCCCAAAGTTATGACTGTGATATAATTAACTGCAAATTGGCGAGTTGTCATCTTCAAAGGGCCAGAACCCTTTACTCTGGTGGCTTTATTTCCCTGCCAGATGACTGCTGTACTCTCTACACTAAACCCTTCCGATGTTTTTCCCCTTCAAGATCGATACTGCACTTTCTTTGAAAACTTATTCTGTCTTTGTAGTCTCTGGCTGTACAATATGTTTTTTTATTTTATTTTATTTATTTTTTTTAAGAGGAGGGAAGATTGCCTTTTTGCTCTTGTCTCACACTTCCTGATATTTGGTTTTATCAAAGCATCGTTTTATCTTAATAAACCTTAATTTAATGAAATGGCAATTTAGTTCCTGTATCTGCAATCTGCTTTGATATCTAGGATGTCTGGCAGCTAGAAAGATTTTGTAGATAAAGTACATGAAAAATATCATTTGCTAAGAGAGAGTCATGCATTTTGATTAAATCAGAGTGAAAGGGAAAGCATGTCACTCATGTCAAAATCTGGGTGTGGTTAATCATATGAGTGATTTAATAAAAGAGAGGTTCTTCTGAATGAACAATTGTGGCCCGATGAGCAGAACAAAGTCTTTATACCAATAAAACCTAACAACTCTCTCTCTGAAAATCTCCAACTTGTGAACTTTTCAGTTACTTATATTATATTTTATAATAGAATTACACATAAAACTGTTCATAGATCATTTATACAGCTGATTTGAATTAATGAGAAACAAAGGTGACATTTTTGCAGAATACCTAAATTTAGACTCAATTCACTGAGGCTTATTAACATGAAGGGAAAACCTGCTGACATATGTGACCCTGGAGCACAAAACCAGTCTTGAGTCGCTGGCGTATATTTGTAGCAATAGCCAAAAATTCATTGTATGGGTCAAAATGATTGATTCCCCTTCAGGAGCTCGAGCTGCGTTGAGATTCGCTTTGGGAACGCCCTTGCGTGAACGCATTCTGAAGCACGTGTCAAATCAGTCCAATGGAGCAGCAAGATGTCACGAGCGGGGTGACGTAAGCACCAGAAAGTATAAAAGCGCATCTGGTAGAGCGCAAACCAGCTTCTGCTCTTCAGTAGCGCTCTGTGTACGTGTCTGTCTATTTAATGTTGTCTGTCCACACAAGCATATATATATATAAACAATCATGAAAAAGTCTATGGCGAGCGAACGGCATTACAAACACTGTGTTCCTCCCTGCCCACGATATCTGACGGCGGGGGATACACACGATTTGTGTGTCGTTTGTTTGGGAGCGGAGCATGCACGGCTTGTCCGCACAGACAACACATCGGTGGTCTCCTACATCAATCGGCAGGGGGGTCTGCGTTCGCGCCCCTTGTGTAAGCTGGCGCGCCAGATCCTTCTGTGGGTTCAGGGTAAGCTCCTCTCTCTAAGAGCAGTACAGCGCACTAAGGTGCCCTCATGAGACCTGGCTGTGGTTCTGGAGGGGTTATGCAATGCCCCCTTTGAACCCTTAGAAGAAGTGTCGGTCAAGTTGCTCACGCTCAAGACTATCTTTCTCCTCTATTTCCTCACTGAAAAGGATCGGGGATCTTCAGGCACTCTCTATTCAGCTTTCAGAAGATGTATAAATCTAAATTTTGAAAAATTGACACTTAAGACTGGTTTTGTGGTCCAGGGTCACATGTAGTCCATACGAATATGTAGTTTATAAAAAAGGTCACTCCCGAGAAGTTTCTAGTTAACAGTGGCCCAAAGGCTCATAGAAGGCAAATACACTGATTAAAACCACCTGCCTAATATCATGAAGGTGCCCCTCATGCTGCCAAATCAGCTCTGATGCGTCGAGGCATGGACTGCACAAGACCTCTGAACGTGCCCTGTGGTTTCTGGCACCAAGAGATTAGCAGCAGATCCTTTAAGTCCTGCAGGTTGCAAGATGGAGCCTCCATGCATGGATCAGGTGTGTTTGTCCAGCACATCCCATAGATGCTCAATCAGATTGTTATCTTGGGAATTTGGAGGCCAAGGCAGCACCTTGAACTCTTTGTCATGTTCCTCAAACCATTGCTGGATAACAGCATAACACCTTTCTATCATGGCGAGCATTAAGTTTTTCAGCAATTTGGGCTACAGCTCTTCTGTGTGATCAGACCAGATGGGCCGGTTGTCCTTCTTTGCACTACTTTTGGTAGGTACTTACCACTGCAGACTGGAACCCCCCATCCACAAGACTTGCTGTTTTGGAGATGCTCTGACCCAGTCGTCTAGCCATCACTGCACTGTTTGGCTGATCTATTTGCTTTACCATTTTTCTTGCTTCCAACATATGAAATTCAAGAACTGACTGTTTACTTGCTGCGTAATATATCCCACCCCTTGACAGATACCATTGAGACGATATAATCAATGTTATTCACTTCGCCTGTCAGTGGTTTTAATGTTGTCGCTGATCAGTGTAATTTAAATGAGCCTTCTCAGAACAGAGCCAAATTTAAGCTGTTATTAATTAACAGCTGAATTCTGCTGAAGCTGTGAAAACAACATTTGTGCTAAGGTTTATTTAAAAAGTGTCTTTAGAGGATTCATTTAAGCTTTTGATGTTTTGACAGGTGGTATCCAGGTGTCAGGTGACCAGTTGTGACATGGCAGGTTTGAAGAATGTAGCAGTGAATGAGATTTAAGAGCTACGGAAAAGGGGAAGGTTATAACAATGAAGTAAATCTGACATCATTTAAATATGCTATTGATTAAAATAGTAATTTTGATAGACAGATTACTACTTACTATATCTAGCATTAAGAACAATTGGTGTAACTAAATTATGCACTGAATTGGTTACAAACATATTAGAAGTTATCACACCCTCCATCTCCTCTTAAGTAAGACCTCACAAACGGGCTAACTCAGCCCTCAGCTGCTCTGAGGCTCGATGTGAATCTGGCCAGAGGTGTGAGAGATAACAGTCAGGCTTGAGAACATGTTCCTCTGCTGATGGCTGATGGAGGCTGACGGTGCCAGCGTCCATCAGTGTAAGTGAGCTGCCAGGAGCAAATGAGATTCCTTGAAGTTAAACGCTCGGGTTTGGCTAGCCGGCCACACAGCACACTGGTGTCATGTCACATTATGACCTGAAAGTGACGAGAAGAGGGAGTGAATGTAGAGATGTGTGAGGAGTGTGTGCTCTCTTAGTCATCTCAGAGAACATCCTTACTGCCGGAACACTCACTTAACTGTGCTATTAGGACTTATTTACAGTTATCGACAATTAGCCTCATGCGTCCTCCGTCTCAGCCTCAGTTTATTTAAAAAGTGTCTTTAGAGGATTCATTTAAGCTTTTGATGTTTTGACAGGTGGTATCCAGGTGTCAGGTGACCAGTTGTGACATGGCAGGTTTGAAGAATGTAGCAGTGAATGAGATTTAAGAGCTACGGAAAAGGGGAAGGTTATAACAATGAAGTAAATCTGACATCATTTAAATATGCTATTGATTAAAATAGTAATTTTGATAGACAGATTACTACTTACTATATCTAGCATTAAGAACAATTGGTGTAACTAAATTATGCACTGAATTGGTTACAAACATATTAGAAGTTATCACACCCTCCATCTCCTCTTAAGTAAGACCTCACAAACGGGCTAACTCAGCCCTCAGCTGCTCTGAGGCTCGATGTGAATCTGGCCAGAGGTGTGAGAGATAACAGTCAGGCTTGAGAACATGTTCCTCTGCTGATGGCTGATGGAGGCTGACGGTGCCAGCGTCCATCAGTGTAAGTGAGCTGCCAGGAGCAAATGAGATTCATTGAAGTTAAACGCTCGGGTTTGGCTAGCCGGCCACACAGCACACTGGTGTCATGTCACATTATGACCTGAAAGTGACGAGAAGAGGGAGTGAATGTAGAGATGTGTGAGGAGTGTGTGCTCTCTTAGTCATCCCAGAGAACATCCTTACTGCCGGAACACTCACTTAACTGTGCTATTAGGACTTATTTACAGTTATCGACAATTAGTCTCATGCGTCCTCCGTCTCAGCCTCAGATTGCGCACCTACGGTCCGTTCACTGATTTTCTGATGGAGACTGCACACAAAACTGGCAATCACTAGCCTAAAATCAGCAGTTCCAATTTGACTTGATGGCTTTATACAATATAGAATATATACAATATATATATATATATATTTTTTTTAATATATATATACATTTTACATTTTATGTAACTTTAATATTGACATTTTTATATATAATAATTTGAATAATATTAATATTATTATATATTCTATTATAAATAATTCATATTATTTACAATTTTTACATTTCAATTAATTATACATTTCCCGTTTCCTGTACTCATGCCCCAAAATGATTATCCTCATGTCCCAAAAAAGCTTATTTTCTTGTTTTATTTATTTTAATTGTATTTCAGATAATCTAAACTTAAATAGCATATTAAAAAGTAAAAAGAAAAAAAGACTGTGTTTTATGAGAGTCTTTTTATGTTAAAATTGAGTGCTTTTTTCTTGACCAGAATAAGCAGCAAAGAGGAATGGACTTTATGCTGATAGTCAAATAGTGCAAGACTAAATATTTATATATAATTCAAAGGCCCGGTTTCACAAACGGGGCTTAGCTTAAGCCAGGACTAGACCTTAGTTAAATTAAGATATTTAAGCAACTTTTACAAAAATGCCTTAGAAGAAAACATTATAGGTGTGCATCTTGACACAGAACAATGACACTGACATATTTTAAGATATGTCAGAGCAAGATATTTTCAGTTGAGACAGCTCAAACATGCATTTTAGTCTGGGACTAGCTTAAGCCTTGTCTGTGAAACCGGGGGTAAGTGTCTCAACATTATTCTCAAAATTGGTTTTACCTTTGCAACTAGTTCTTCCTTGTCGACAACCTGGAAAGACTTTGAAACCTGTGCACATGCACTGTTGCCTTAGAAGAAAACATTATAGGTGTGCATCTTGACACAGAACAATGACACTGACATATTTTAAGATATGTCAGAGCAAGATATTTTCAGTTGAGACAGCTCAAACATGCATTTTAGTCTGGGACTAGCTTAAGCCTTGTCTGTGAACCCGGGGGTAAGTGTCTCAACATTATTCTCAAAATTTGTTTTACCTTTGCAACTAGTTCTTCCTTGTAGACAACCTGGAAAGACTTTGAAACCTGTGCACATGCACTGTGAATATGGAAATTCTCCAGCCAATTAGATTGGAGTTTATGATAGTATGTGTCAAACAATCTGTTTCAGAAACTTGACTGTTGATAACACTACTTTCTTTTTGTTGCATCAGCTGAACGTTGTTTCAGACAAAGTTCTGCAGTTTTTCCACACAATATGGCAGGCGCTCTGTGGGTGTACTGTCTGAGGTTGATACTGACAATTGACAGCAGATGAATAATCAAATTAGCAAATAAGTAATTGAACTCCCTGGATGACACTTTTTATGTCTCCCAGAAGTTGCATTAAAGGCATATCCATGTTTAGAAAGCTCCTGCTTTTGAGGTTGCAAAATTCTGATCCATTCAACAAAGGAACAACATCAAACTCTGTCTTTTATTCCTTCTGTATTGACTTCTCGCATTTGGACATTTGGCCTTCAGAAACTCTTAGTTTAAAACAAAGAAAGATCACTATTGTCCCTCGCAGGAAAATCAGTCAGAGGCTGAGAAAACAAAACAAAAAGCTCTTCTAAATGAGACAAACCTTACGAAGATAAAACGACAATCAGAGCTCAGTCGATTCATGCCAGCTAAAACAAAGGAGGCCTTTATTGGCCTCTGTTGAATACTGGTTCTTTGATTTTGCAGAAACACAGCTGTGCATCTTTATAGAGACAAACTGATTGTCTGTCTATACCTCGACTGGGCTGTGCAGGATAAAGCCCCATTATCCACAGTCACCTTCATCTGTGTCAGACTTATAATGGAGATTTTATAAAGCTGGCACTTTAGACAAATGTTTTGGGGAGAATGCCACACAGCCAATACAATGGCGTCACGAGGCAGCAGCATGATTGATACTTATCTAACAGCAGATGTACAGCGTAATTGTGATTGTAGAGTTGACTTTTCATTCATTTTAGCCCTTGTTTGTCTTCTGCTATTGTAGTTTCAAGGATTTCTGATTCTCAGAAGTGGAAACCAAGTGCTTTATGCTATAATAAGTCTGCCTGGAATCATAAAAAAAAATTACATTTTATGTCAACAGTATCAGTAATGGTTCAGTTTCATGAATTAAGCCAAATTCAACCCAGGCTCATTGAAAAAAAAAAGGTACCTATAGTGCCATTTCTGCTAAATTATATTACGTTTCTTCTTGCACGTTTTGCGACATTTTCAAAGTGAAATGACCAGAGAGTTGTGCTAAAGGCATGTTTAGTTTATCCAAAACAGATAAACATTCATTTAGCAATGTTTTATTACTTTGATTTGTAGTATGTATCATAGCAATTTGGAAATGAAATGCCTGCTGTGTTGTGCTAAAAGGTTAAAATGCTATAGCGTTTTAGAATAACATATATTACCATGTACACTAAACCCTATAAACGTAACTTATTGTGCCAACGAAAGCACACATGCGATAAAACACATTAACTGATGCAACCATGCTATTTTAGCTCGCTTCTACAAGTCTTTGAGCTCTTTCATCATGACTTGTGTTTCACAGAATTTGTACCCAAGCATTTTGCATCGCAAGTGCAGTGCTGTACCAGGTGAGCTACCTAGCAAGTTTACTATGCCTGAAAAGCCATACATATGGAGCTGGTTATGTGTGCAAATATCAAAATGTATCAGTCATACATGTAAAAGCATGCAAAAATGTTTTGAGATCATAACATAGTCTGGCATGAAACCTGCAAACTGCAGTTCATTTTATATATAGGTTTGTTTTTGGAGTTATACAGTAAACCATTTTTACACCAACCAAACAACTTTTTGACAACAATCAAAAAGACTTGGTAGGCACCAAGTATGAAAGCACCTAAAACATTGTAAACAAAACTTATAAACAGGCCAACAATACTTGGCAATATTGGAATGCCCATCATTTACAAAGCTTTGTACATTCCCTCGCACTTTGTGTAAGTGTTTTTGTTGGATTTATTCAGATATAAATAAGCATCTCAGCTCCATTTAACACTTTTTACCATGTTTCAATCCATTCCAAAGATTGTCCTTCAAAACAGTGTTAAAAACATTAGATCATGGCACTAGCAATACCAAGGTCATGGGTTCAATTCCCAAATAATGTGTAAACTGATCTGTACCTTTTATGTAATGTATAAGTCAATTTGGATAAAAGTCAGATTAAAAATAATCAATACAATGTTTTATACTTTTAGAATATTGAATTGAAACATTCAATTCAAGTTTATTTGTATAGTAGGCAGGAAAGGGAGGGTGGGCGCGAGTTCAGGATGCTCAGGGGGCTTAGGAACGGTGTGTGCTGCCCACACACGCCACAAGGCTACTTCCAGCACCGTGAGCGCCAGCGACAGGGGAACGATCTCCGTGGTCGTTATCGCACTGGCAGATAGTTCAGGGCAGATAGACAGTTCATTCACGGCCTCCATGGCCGAATCAGGACAGAAAGATGATGACGGAAGACTGGGTAACTCAGAAAAAAAGTCAATTAAATCTCCCGAGTCCTGCCTCAGCTCACCCTCAGTGGTGGTGCAGTGGGCGGGGCTTTCTTCCAAGCCCTCGCGCTCCTTAGCATAGTCCACCGTCGCGTGCTCAGTTGCCGGCTCTCGCACCTGGTCTGACATCACAGGCTCGGGCTCCGGGGCGATCCTCAGCTCTGTCGCTCTCTCAGGCGATTGCTCGTCGGTCGCGGCGGGCTCTGGCTTTCCGTCAGCGGTGGGCTCAGGCTTTGGCTCTGCACAGCGGGGTGATGGTGGGCTGGGCTCTGGGTCCGGAGTGGGACTGGTGTGTTCATCTGCGATGTCCACCGTCAGCGGCGATCCACAAGACACCAGCACCCACTCCACAAAGGCGACGAAGCTCTCCCGAGGACCATCCCTGGACAACTGCTCTCATGTGGTGTTGTTCAGTCCAGCTCGGTAGAACGAGCAGAGGCAGTTGTCTGGGTAGTGTGTGTAATTTGACAGAAACACAAAGTCCTCGGTGTGGTCCTCGAGAGAGCGATCCCCCTGCTCCAGCAGGAGGATTAGGACAGCAGGATCGTTCATAACAAAAAAGAAAAACTTTCAAAACAGAAAATAAAACGAGGGGAACACGCCACTATCCTTTTTTAGGTCCGGTCTTCTGTCACGGTGTGGTACGGGAGAGAAGCACGAATACGAAGAAGATGAAGGCAAGTCGGCTTTAATAATCCACATAAGGGTAATGCATCTCAGGAAAACAGCAAACACACACACATAGGTAACTTCGACGAGACAGGACAAAGAAACACTGAACTGAATACAACTTAAATAAGAATCTAATGAGGGACAGACAGGTGAAGATGATTAACTAATAATGACACAACGAGAACAGGAACAGGAACATAACCAAATATGGGCACAAGAGGGAGAAAACACAACAAACAGTCCAATGGGGGTGTGACAAATTAATTGTTGAGTGAATTTTGTTTCTGGGGCCCACCACCGTTACAAAGGACTAGACTTGATATTTTGGTAACACTTTACAATACGGGTGCACAAATATACATTAATGCATGCTTAACTAATGCACAGATAATCAAGAGTTAATGTATAACTCATAAAGAACTAAACCATTTATTAATTACTACATTAGCAACTAATGAACTATGAACATTATATATGATTCAAGTAATAAGTAATAAATAAATTGTTATTAGTTAAATGTGTGTGTCATGATTATCTGTGCATTAGTTAATTAATGCATATTTAACACTTTTTACCATGTTTCAATCCATTCCAAAGATTGTCCTTCAAAACAGTGTTAAAAACATTAGATCATGGCACTAGCAATACCAAGGTCATGGGTTCAATTCCCAAATAATGTGTAAACTGATCTGTACCTTTTATGTAATGTATAAGTCAATTTGGATAAAAGTCAGATTAAAAATAATCAATACAATGTTTTATACTTTTAGAATATTGAATTGAAACATTCAATTCAAGTTTATTTGTATAGTGCTTTTCACGATGCAAATCGTTGGAAAGCAGCTTTACAGAAAATTTGGTAGTTTTGTATGTTGTCTGAGGGTTGACATCATCTGAGGTCTTCTGAGGGGTTGGCATCATCTTTTCTCCGGATTTCGGTCATCTCAGGTCTTTGTAAGGGCTGGATCCAGACTGAAGCTTGTGTAATTCCTAGTTACCATGCACTGTAAAAAAAATCGGTGACATTTACGGTAAAATACCAGCAGCTGTGGTTGCCAGAACTTCAACGTAAAAAATATGGTAGCAACATTTTAGGTTTTACAGACTTAACTTAAATTCACAATAAAATACCGTATTTCATTAACTGATGTAATGTTAATAAACCAAAATATTGAAGTACTAATATCTGTTTTGAACCATTGTAATGCACTGATAACCACCAAAAACTGGTGGTGATGAGAAAGTCACATGATGAACCAAAGCTCATCACAAACAGCTTTTCTACGAGCTGAGGAGGGCAGTACTTATATATAGAATGTGCACAGTCTCATTCACACAAACACTAAACCCCATCATGGTGGCACACATGATTCTGAAATAATGCAATAAACATTAATTTAGCAACATTAGATGTAAGATGAAACCCTAATGTACACAACTGATAAGAAAAACTAAGAAGAAACGTTATTACAACATAAAAAAACAAACTTCAAATATGAAGTGTCATGCAGGGAATTCTGGGAGTGTCAATTTATGTTTTTTCATTGTAAATTATACAATGACTTTTTCTTTTTCACTTCCACAAACCATATTTTAACAGTATTTTACTGTAAAATTACATTAAATGTAATAACATTTATTCACCGAATATAGTATGGAAACTTATTGTTAACCAGTTAACAGTTTTTTACTGTAGCATTTTTACAGTCTTTTACTGTTAAAATCACAATCAATTTTTACAGTGTGGGATGCCCATCCCGTGGCAGAGACAGAGAAGGAAATAGGGAAAAATTAGCGTAGCTGCTGTTCCAACTAAGCAAAAAAAATGATGTTTTTAACCCAAGCAAAAGAATGTTAATGTGCATTTGATCAGATGTAACTGAAGTACAGGGTTATGAGATACATTATGTGAATGCTTGGCTAAAGAGATGTGTCTTTAATCTAGATTTAAACAGAGAGAATGTGTCTGAACCCCGAACATTATCAGGAAGGCTAGAGTTTGGGAGCCAAATGTGAAAAAGCTCTAGCTCCTTTGGTGGACTTTGCTATCCTAGGAACTACCAAGAGTCCAGTAGTACCATCCCTTAATTTGGTACTATTGCAGCCTTTAGCAAATCCAAGATACACCCAAACCTAATTTTTGTAATTCTGGCCATTTATTTTTTTTAACCTACAAGCAGCAGTCCAGCAGTTTTGTCTTCTGCATCAGCCCACCCTGCTGGTGTGTGTGTATGCGTGTGTGAAACTCACGCTAACACAGATGCACTAACATCTGTGCGTTGCGGCTCCCGTGTGCTAGAGTGGATGGAGAGAACAATCTGGAACTTCTGTTGCATCACACGTCCTCTGGGATCTAGACTTATCAATTATAAATGCTGAGATGACACTCTCCTTCTCTTTTTCCTTTTACCTTTTTCTCTCATTTCCCATTTTTAAGTGGTACATGTGGAGCCTAAGTCTTAATAGGAAACGTGCAGAACATTCCTAGTGTTAAGAAAGTTACTCTGAAAATGTACTACTCATAATATAAATTAAAGCACAGTCAGGCCACTCTTTCAATTTAGTTAGCTTCATTACAAACTAAAAACAGACTTAACTACACAAATGTAAACTATTTAAGGGTGCTAGTATATATACTGTATATATGTTCACTACTATTCAAAATTGTACAAACAAACAAATAATTAGAATAAATGTTGTTCTTTTCAACTTTTTATTCATTCAATAATCCTAACAAAATGCATCATGGATTCCACAAAAAAATATTAAGCAGCACAACTATTTTCAATACTGCTAACATTAAAAAAAAATGTTTCTTTAAGCAGCAAATCAGCATATTAACATGATTTCCGAAGGATCATATGACACTGAAGGCTGGTGTATTGATAATGAAAATTCAGCTTTGAATCACAGGAATTAATTATATTTTAAAATATATTAGAATAGAAAACATTATTTTAAATTGTAAAAATGTTTTACATTATTACTGTTTTACTATTTTATTTATCAATCAAATATTGATCATCATTTATTGATCATCATAGTCAAAACCAGTATGCAACTAAATATTTTGCTACAAAATACTTAAAAGTTTAGAAAATTAGTTTCTGGGGATAGTTTAGGAGAAAATGTGATTTTTACATAAGCTTGATCAAATATAAAGCTATATGCACTATAGTAGTAGAAGCGTGAATCGTTCCTGGCTGGCGGGTTCAAGGTCACAAAGTTTCCTTTAGAGTGGTAGATATAGCTGCAAGTGAGCCTGTAGTTAGTGAACAACTCAGGGCTAATGACTAGTCTGACAGGGGTGATTATTATCAGCTATCTAACTTTAGTCCACAGTGCAGGCCAAATGAGCGCCTGCGTGTTAGCCAAGGCATGTTCATAAGGTGCCAAACCGATAATGACTTTATGATTGGATAATTAGACAAATGTGTGTAATTGCTTTCTCTCCTGGCTTTCTGAATGCAGGAAGACTCCCCACTGACTCAGCAAGGTTGTTTATATGCTGCCATGTGCAAACGTCAGCTCCACAGACCGGCTGTGTAAATCTTTAAAGTTTAAAGTTTAACAATGAGACTTTCTCTTACAGCCCCCCATACAATTATGTGGCTAGTGGTCCAGAAACGACGCACTTCAGCTTCAAAGGTGCACTCAGTAATTTACCCTGGACTTGAATTCTTTTGTAAGACTAAGTATTATAAGAATTTAAAGACACATTAAATTGTTCAAGGGTCACATTGAAGACATTTATATGTTACAAAATATTTCTATTGCTGTTTGAACGTTCTAATCATCAAAGAATCTTGTAAAAAAAAATAAAAAAAAAAGTGTCACGGTTTCCACAAAAAAATTAAGCGGCTCAATTCTTTTCTACATGGATAATAATAAGAAATGTTTCTTAGCAATAACCGATAAATGAAAGACTTTGGAAGGAAGACTGGAGTAAATTCAGCTGCTGAAAATTCAGCTTTGCATCACAGAAATAAATTACATTTAAAAATATATTAAAATAGAAAGCAGTTAATTTGAACTGTAATAATATTTCACAATATTAATGTTTTTTTTTGTTTTTTTTACTATATTTGAATTAAATAAATGCAGCTTTGGTGAGCATAAAAGACTTATTTCAAAAACATAAAACAGATAAATAGATAGATAAATAAATAAATACATAAATAAATAAATAAATTCTTACCGACCCCAAACTTTTGAATGGTGCAGTTATTAGGCAAACCAGTGATTGTTATCATAATTATTGCATATTTTAACAGTTGGAATGCTATGATTGCTCAGTATCCATATATGGGAACTCTCAGTTTTATAAAATATAATATTATATATCTTCTACCTGATACAGAATGTGCTTTCAAGCCATTCAGATAAAATATGTATGTCAGTTTTATATATTATTTATTTTATCCCATAGTAAAGCTCTGAAATCTCTAATAAACACAGTCCACAAGACATTCGGATAAAAAGGCACTGTAATTGAATAAATGCCTGCTAATTTCCCCTCTCATGCTTCATCAACAGTGTCGAGGCTGACAAGTCAATAAGCTCCAACCATTATGTACCAATTACGGAAACTGACAAAACAGTCGGAATACTGACATATACTGAGACTGTTGAATAACAATTTAACAGAGCAATTAAGGCATCAATTCCAAAGACAATTATGTTAATAATTAACAAAATCATTAATTCACAGTAAGATCAAAAAGGAAATTAATGTAACAATTTCTTCCCGTCTGAAATGTGAAGAGCTTTGGTTTTGGAGGGGATATTTCCCTGACTTTCACTGCTTTAAAAAATGCTTTTTAATCCTTTGGAAAATTACTCTCCAGCTAACGAGTTTTCCTCAACCAGCTCCAGACATCATTAAGGACTGGCTTTTGCCCAAGGCTGCGCATGAACCACTTTTTCAGACTGTACACTTTATCCATAATTCAGCTCTCTTTCTTCAATTATTCAAGCAAATAGTGCAGGAAAATAATGGAGTTCACTGGATCTTACACATAAAACAATTTTAATGTTAGTTCGAATTTTTGAGGCTTTGAATTTGTGCGTGTACACGTGTGTGTACGAGTGAGAGAGAGGGTTAGTAGCACACTACTTCCCTGCCCCGAACCGGCCGGCCTGCCAGTGCCCATAAACACATTATCAAAGAGCCAGCGCAGTAAATATTTGACTGCGTCTGCGCATGTTCGACCTGGTGTCTAGCCATAATCGCTTAGGCCCGCAAAAGGTTTCTCCACAAAATGCGAATTCCATCCATTCGAATGTTCTGTTTGCATTAAACCTTTACAAAAGTTAAAATGTTAAATGTGCATCTGCACAGGATGTCAAAAATCAAGAAGTCTCTCTGCATTTGTAGTCTAAATTGTTTTTAAAAATGAAATGACATGATTATGCTCATTACTGACAGTTGTACAAACCATGGATTGCTTTGATGCTTCACGAGCCTGTGTGAATTAAGGGGTTGGCCTCACTAAACTGCTGGCATCATTAAAGATGACCTCTGGGGTTTAAGTTTATGCCGCGCACACACTGCTGCTTTTGATTTGACACTTTGATTCTGGCTCCTGATGTGTGGGAATAAAAAGAAATAAAAAGAAATTATGTTGGTTTAAACCCAGTATTTTCATAAATGAATTTCTGTTGAAAAAACTGCTTAATCCAGGGATTTATATGGCATCATCATGCAACAGTTTGAAGCATCGCACATAACTGCACAGACATTACTGCAATAGCCAATTGTCGAAGTAAAAAAAAATATATATAT
>NW_015549650.1:1619714-1623608 GCF_001515605.1 Sinocyclocheilus anshuiensis | reverse complement strand
CAGAAAATTCAGTTGTTCGTACTGTGTTCTACTGTAATTTAAAGTGTATTCTAATTGTTTACCTATATTTAGTGTAAATTTACACTTCCGGTCAAAAGATTGGAATAATTAAGATATGAATGTTTCTGAAAGAAGTCTCTTATGTTTACCAAGGCTGCATTTATTTGATCAAAAATACAGTGAAACAGTAATATTGTGAAATATTATTACAATTTAAAAGAACTGTTTTCTGTTTGAGTATATTTTAAAGTGTAGTTTATTCCTGTGATGCAAAGCTGAATTTTCAGCATCATTACTCCAGTATTCAGTGACACATGATCCTTCAGAAATCCTTCTAATATGCTGATTTGGTGGTCAATTATTAGAAATTATTTTTATTATTTATTTTTTATTTAAGTTTTAATAATAGCTTTTCTGCTTCGATGAATAGAATGTTCAAAAGAACAATTATTTGAAATGTAAATGTTTTGTAAGACTATAAATGTCTTTTATGTTACTTTTGATCAATTCAATGCATCTTTGCTGAATAAAAGTATAATTATTATAAAAACAAAAATATTAAGTGGGGAAAAAAAGTTTTTTAACATTGATAATACTAAGAAATGTAACACCAAATCAGCACATCAGAATGATTTCGGAAGGATCATGTGTCACTGAAGACTGGAGTAAAGATGCTGAAAATTCAGCTTTGCATTACAACAATAACTTACATCTTAAAATATATTCAGACAGAAAACAGTTCTTTTAAATTGTGATATTATTTCACAATATTACTGTTTTTAATGTATTTTACATCGGATATGCAGCCTTGGTTAGCGCAAGAGACTTATTTAAAAAAAAAATCTCAATTATTTTGGTTCAAGTTTGATTTAAAATAATTGTTTTTGTGATTTTACCTTAAGTGTTGTTTGCTATTTTTGTTGGTAGCTTGCAGTGTAGTGTTTAAATTAGTACAGTACATGTAAACTAATTTAAATTCTGACTAGCTCGTAACTTGACAGGCTACAGTAGTTTCCCCCAAAACTGATTTACTGTCTTTCTGTTTTTGTACACTTGACTGACATAACTCCTGCTGGTTCCAAAAAAAAAAAGTGAGTGAGTTCTTTAAGCAAAAAAGTTTGTTAATTGGGATGCAATCCATATTTTTTTTTGAACAGTGCCTCATGTTTTGAGACTGTCGCTGCAGCAGGCTGAATGTTTGAGAGCCCCTGTAGACGGCATGTGCAGTATTTCTCAGTAGGACAAAGACTGAGGTAACGTCTAACTAATGGCCATCTGTGTGCGGCAATAATGAAAAATCTCAATCACGTATGGCCACGCAGGCTCATTAGGGAGCAAAATAAAACAGACGATGGGCTCCGACGTGTGAGAGCCATCTCGCTAATTTCTCCCTAAAGGACACCTTTCAGATCTTCCAGACACTGAAGCTTATTTCTTGGTAAAATTCCCTTAAATTTATACGAGTCTCTTTCTGATGTAGTTAGTGGGTATTCTGGCATGACTCCTTTAGGTCTTGTTCTTGTTGCCTAGAGTTAAACAAAACCCACTGTTTTGCCAACAATCTTTCGTTTAGGCTGAGTGAGGTCTCGGCGTTCCTCGCAAACCTGCTCCCATACTGGAGGTGTGAACGACTGAGAGGGAAATAAAATCATACCACAGGTGTGTACATTTACACACGTGGCGCTGTAGACGGTGTGCCTTTTCATGCTCTGCTCAATATCGTAATGTCTTGCACATGACTCCAGCTGCAGAAGCTGTATGTGTGTGTATGTAAGGTATTGACGGCACTCTCACCCCGAGCGTCCCAGGGCATTGGGTGTGTGGGTGTATGTGAGACTGTCCTGAGATAAAGCCACACAAGCCCCGTAACGGCATGACTAATTTGACACATATCTCCACGTCTCTTCTCTCACTGTCTGCCACCATCAACACTTCCCTCCTTGCCAGCCTGCCTTGGAAATGATCCCAGCGTGGTCTGACGCACCGCTTAGAGCCATCCGTGCCGCATTTCTCTTAATGGATGTGGAAATCTCGAGCAGCCTTGACTTGCTTTTATTGTGGCAAAGGATCAGTCCTGGATTCGTTTAACCCCGCGTGAGAGATTGTTATGTGTTCGCAGGAAATTGGATGCATATGAGTGTCTCTCACTTTATGAGCATCATGGTTTGGTTCCATTCGCTTTCTCTCTCCCTCATACACGCCTTTCAAAACAAGCTGTTGTGCCTAAAGTTCCCATCATGGACCCAACTGCTTGTTGATTAAGCAAACCATCATGGTTTCAATGAGTGGTGGGCCTGGTATAAGCCAAATTTGATATTATGGTATTAGCCATTTTATACCATGTTAATGTCTGAATTAATTACATTTCAGCAAAAAAGCTTCACATTATATTGAAAACGGTAATCTTGAAAGAGTGTAACTAATATTATAAATCTAATAGTTCTGACTCTAAAATCTGATTGGATGAGCCACATTCAAAGCCAATGTAAATAGCAGATATACACTCGTGACACACACAGCAATCATAAAAATAAACTGATTACTTTTCTTTTTATGATTCACAATAAGAACGATTCATAACACTTCCATTAGCAATTATTTTAGTACTTGTAGATTCAGTGGCAGTGTTACACCAGAGAAATTTATTACGGTTTTCCATCCATACAAATGCATGTGCAAGAACCCAATAATGTTCAATTTATTTATTTTTTTTTCAAGAATTGGAAAAATTTCACAATATCAGATTCTCGCTACACAATTATCATGGACAAAAGAACACTTAAACACTCAAAACATTATAGACATCACAATAATATCGTTATTGTGATGTCTATAATTTTTTGAATGT
Organism: Sinocyclocheilus anshuiensis; assembly: GCF_001515605.1. Taxonomy (NCBI): domain Eukaryota; kingdom Metazoa; phylum Chordata; class Actinopteri; order Cypriniformes; family Cyprinidae; genus Sinocyclocheilus; species Sinocyclocheilus anshuiensis. The sequence continues at coordinate 1,620,760 of NW_015549650.1, read as the reverse complement.
TTGTTAAAATTAATGTTAAAATGCATTACAATATTTGAAGGTTAATTTGTCATGTATTTTAATGTATACTTCATTGCATACTTTCTGTGTAACAATGAATAGATAAGTATTATAATGTATTATAACTGCGGTAACAATTATTCATGAGATCGCACAAAGCCTTATAATGGTGCATTACAAGGCAAAATTCATGCATTAAAGGGGTCATATGATGCTGCTAAAAAGAACGTCTCTAGGTTACGTATGTAACCATGGTTCCCCGAGGGAACGAGACGCTGTGTCGAAATCGCTTTGGGAACGCCTCTGCGTGACCGCGTTCTGAAGCACGTGTCAAATCAGTCCAATGGAGTAGCGAGACGTCACGAGCGGGGTGAAGTAAGCACCAGAAGTATAAAAGCGCATCCGGCAGAGCGCAAACCAGCTTCGATTAAGTAGCGCCAGGAGGGATGCAGGGAGTATGGCAAAGACAAAAGAGATGATGGCCTTCCCACAGACCCTGGGCAGAGCAGCCACCCATTACCGCTCCCCAGCCCGTGAGAGATGCATCCATCGTTAGCGTTACGCGACGACAAGGAGCCCCTAACATCGGGCCTTGAACCAGGAACCAACGTTTCTTCCACATGTCTAAGGCACGTAAGCATCGCTGCGTGATCTTGATCATGCGAAGCGGATTCCCCAGTCGTGTCCTCTTTTGGAAGACCAAACAAAGTAGTTTCGCTTTCACAACGAAAAACACGGCGGCCTAGCGTGAGTGGCTTAGCGTGAGCTGAGGCCGAGCTAGAGTGAGCAGAGGTGGCGGGGTTGAGAACGGCGCGGCCGGCGGATTCGACGAAGGAGCGGCAACCACATGTGACGACCCCGGGCTGGACTGCGCTTCGTCCACGGTGAAAGCCGATCCGGCGATCCACAGCACTAAGTTGAAAAAAGAAAAAAAAAAAAAAAAAAGTTGATGTATTCCCTCATCGACCAGCACAGATCAGCTCCAGGCATGACTAAGCGGATATCGTGCTCTTTTGGAAGACCAAACAAAGTAGTTTCCCTTTCAC
>NW_015549650.1:1599244-1619388 GCF_001515605.1 Sinocyclocheilus anshuiensis | reverse complement strand
CTTCACGACATGGCGGCAGCGGCAACAATACTACAGTGAGAATAAAAGTTACACCTTCTTTCTTTGCGTGAACATTTGGGCGGCATTATGCAAATCTTCCTACATAGTGAGGTAGATATGTGGGGGCGTGTTAGAACGAGCCGTTTTAGGTAGGCGTGGTTAACTCTTAACTTTTATAAAGAATATCTCTTTGGATTTGAGACTTTAGTCTTTGCAACTTTACAGATCTTCTTTATGCACGAAGAGCTTGTAACACTCCAAAGAGAAAGGAAAAATTGAAATCGCATCATATGACCCCTTTAAAACTATTTTTTAAATGCTTTAAGTAAAGTGTTATCAAAATAAGTATAAACGGTTCTCAGTCCCCAATGTTAACCACTCATCACATTAATTCTATATTAATGTGACAAAGTTGCATTGTTGCATCATGGCTAAATTCCACATTGTATAATGCCTAACAGCACAATATATCTAAATATATATATGTAAATATCTATACTGTCATACCGCACAGTCCTAGTTGCACCCTTCATTCAGCTGTGAGTGAAAAAGGAAGAGACACAGAGAGAGAGAGAGAGAGAGAGAGAGAGAGAGAGAGAGAGTCAGACAGTTCAAGTGAAAACTAAACAAAGACTTTAACTCTTCTATTATGTCTCTATAGACATCCAATTAAATCACTTGAAGGTTTACATTATTCTTTAATGATAGCAAGTCAGATTATAGCCTGGTGAAATCTTAATGCATCAGACTCTTTCCGGTAAAAGTGGCCTTGTCTTCTGTAATGAGATATGCACTGTGAAATGTTAATTACACGCAGGGCGAGAAGCAAAAACTGCTTCCAGTTCTGACCCCATTTCTATTCTTTTAATAACAATTACTTGAAGAGAAAGTGGGTTAGAAGAAATTGTAGAGACTTCACTCGGCCACACATCTGAGACAAAGAAAGTTCTATGCGAGCACACCTTTCGCTTGCATTACTCATTGAACCGCCAATATCAGGTACTCTTTCTTCTCATTCTTTCCCACCCTTTCTTGAATTCTAACCAGACGGAATCTGCTGTGGAATTCTTTGGAACGGATTTAAACATGGTAAAAAAAAGTATTAAAGAGTCGCTGATTCAAATGATCCAAAATATGTCACAAACCAACTTTGTAAATGACAAAAGCTCCAATTCTGTGGAAATCAGAGTACAGATTACATGTGGGCCTGATTAGAAACTTTTCTGTCTTTTTATGAATCATAATGAGCTACACGTCCAGTGTGTATTCACACCAGACACGGACTGACAGGCGATTAAGATTATTTCTACTCTTTGGGTCCATCTAACCAAAAAAATGTTGCATGAATCTGGTCCTGAGCATGCAGCAGCTCTGGTATGAATAACAGTAATTGTTCGGTCACTCGCCGCCTTTGCGCCTTTGCCAACTGGCACCTGCTCCCCCGCGCGTCACATGACACTACAGCTGTGTCCACATGTTCCCCAGGTCACCACATCAGTGCAGATAATGCCTGCTTTTGATCAGTCGCCCTGACTTTTTCCAAATGATCTCATCATATTACTGCAGATTGCTACCTATTACGGAGCGATACTCATTCGGCAATTTAGCTGCGAAAATTGCCCGGCTCTGAGGCTAATTTCAGCTGTGACATTTTACTGCGCCGCTGCTGGATAGACAGCAAATGACAAAGAGTAATTAAAGCTAAATGAGTCCCTCGTTTTGTGTGTGTTTAAAGGTCTAGCCCATTCATTGAGTTCTCTTGTCTGACCCAGAAGGAATTCTTCTTTGTGTTTGTCTATTAAAACAAAGGCGAACACAGCAGTGAGCTAAACAGCATAACTCAGGAGTCTAGGGTAATGCTACACTGCTTCAGGGACACTGTGAGATAATTGCTATGTGTTGTGTTTGTCTTACACCCTATTTCCCTCTCACGCAAAGAGCTTCACACACTCACAAAAAGAAACACATGGATTTATTGTGTTGCCTCACTCACTTGCTGGTAATTTGTTTGTCGGCTTACAGAGGACATTGTTGTGGTAAAAAAAAAAAAAGACTGTGAGTGATTAGCTGTTTAGCATGATTGTGTTGCAGTCACGGCCAGTCAGATGAATGAGCCACTGGCTTTTTCCCAGGCATTTCATGACACCACTTCAGGAAGAAAAGCAATTCCAGTGTAGATTTATGCTGGCTCATTGACGTGAGTTAGTAGTTTTTCAGTTGTACACAATGGATGTTTTTTTTGCGATTGAACCATTTTGGCATGTTTTTAACTCCATATATTTGCTCTAAAGTACTCATTTCTGTGGGTAATAGGAAGGGAGACATATGCAAAAATTCGTCTACGTGCTCAAGTCACCATTTTATCAAAGATGCATCATTCAAAAAGCTCAAAACCGAGTGCAAACACAGCGACACGCGCAGAGAGTTATGAACTCATCTCTATAATGGACTGACCCTGGGATTTATGCAAGAGGAAGTTCGGACGCGGTAGTAAAAATGAAATCATGATGACATTTAAATACGCTGTCTATTAAATGTACGAAAACAGAAGCTCCTCCTGCCAAAAATAATGTCCCGCCATCCAAGGCTAAAATATGGTGCATCGATCAGACTGATAGATATTTCCCCATATGTCTCTCACACTCTGGAAAAATCTCACCAGGCTTATATATCGGCAATATTATCTATTAGGAGAGATGAAAACCAAGAAATATCTTTTGTGGAAGGCTCGGATGATGTAAACGGCCTTGGTTACGAGCAGCTCCAGAGTTTGGGAAAAAAGCCACCAGAGATGCCATTATTAAATATAACTCCACATTAGCGAATGAACGGCATTTGAATGATATACTAATGATGACGTATTCGGCGGATCCTACAGGACTCAGCTGTGTTTAGGGCTAGAAATATTGGCCTTTGATGAGGAAAAGCCAGACCACTTAATGGAGAGAGCTCTGCAGAGTGGCTCTGCCACCAAAATATATATGCATAATAGAAAAATAATGGAATTTATAATAATTTGTTTAGCTGGAGAGAGAGACAGAGGGAATTAGAGCTGCTTGGTGCTGCAGCCTGCAAACTACATGCACCTCTGCAATAACAAGATTAGAATTTAAACTATGGAGCGAAAGAGTCTCTCTGGCTAGATGAAATATTAAAATAGGCCATGCCTTGGCGCTAGGCTAGAAAGCCTAGCTCTGTCTCTTTCTCCATGTGACATTTTCCAATTCTGACATATGCCTGCCAATCAAAGTGATTGACACCAAACACATCAGGCCACCTGAGCCGTTTCACATGATGAATTGCAAAGCACTGCATAAGCATCTCTGCATATTACGTTTGCAGTATATACATCTGTTTTTACTCTTTTTTTGGGAGCTAAATCCCCCGAATGTCCAGTTCATAATTATTTGAATGCGAATTGTCATGAATTATCCACAGCATTCAGGCCAGCGGAAACTGGATGAGCATCCTCGTGTGTCTGTTTATTTCACAGCGAGACGGGTTAAAAGGTTGTCAGAGTCTTCCTCGGGGCTTTAGGCTGACGCAAACACGTGTTTCCATCCTGTGATCTTACCGGAGCTGTGTGTGTTGTGTGGGGCTTGTCAGAAGGCATTTAGATCTAGAAAATCTCTGAATGATGCAGGTGTGGAGCACCACCGTGACCTGCCCTCCAGGGAAACAGACCTCTTCCAGACAGACCTGCACCTGCTGTGTGAGTTGCAGCTCAATTTAAACACTAAAGAGACTTTTTAGGATGCCATAATGAATAACTTTTGTATGTAGATACAATCATATCAAACAACATTTTGGCCCTGCACTAGATTATCGTAGTTCTTATCATAACTTTTTTGTCTCTCAGAGGTGTGTGTATGTGACTAAGAATGAGTTGTATTATTGTTACTGTAAGTTATGAACTCAGAATGAACACAAAGTGAACTGAGCTGTAATGGGGAACAGGGAGGTGAAGATTTTCAATCACTAATTTGTAATTGCCACCAGAGGGAGCTAGGATAGTAGCTTTGGGTTAGGAATGAGAATGAAATGAGAGCCGCCTCTGAAACTTTATTTTCCTGGCCAAACAGATGGAATATTGCAACACCAAAATGCTGTTTTATGAAACATTAAGAAAACCCTCGGAATCACAAAAGGATTTAAATCAGGTAGGTTTTTTCTTATCTGTTCTTGCTTACTAAAAAAAAAAAAAAAGAAGAAGAAGTGAAAATATTAATACAAAAAAACAACCAATTAGTTCTAAAATGTAAAATTTATTTATTTATGATTAGCACAAAATAAATGAATAAACTAGCTTATTTACTAGGCTTATTATTAGAAGAGCTAAAACATTACTACTAATAAATATTATTGTGATAAAATAAGAATAAGAATAAGAATAATTATTATTATTATTGTTATTATTATTAATGTTATTATTATGGAAAAAAGAAGAGCTAAAAATACCATTAATTATAATTGTTGTTATACTACAGTACTACTACTACTACTACTACTACAATTATCATTATCCATCATTATTATTATTATTATAAAATCATAATTTTCTTCTGTTCTAATAATAAGCCTAATGACATAGTTTATTAATTTATTTGTGTTTATCGTGAAAAATGATGCTGAGCTTCTCTAATAGAACTTTTGTTATATTTGTTATATTATATTTGTTATATTCACTGTTGTTTCTCAGCAACAGTGATCAAGTCTGTTTCACCGCTGTTTCACCGTCATAAATACAGGTATCCCCATCACATCTGCTGCAATTCATGTTGTATTTCTCTCCTAAAGCCACATTTCAGTGAACGCACTGTAAAAAGCTAATTCCCTTCTTTATCATCTGATTCTAATTTTGATTTTAATTGTAGCCTAATGTCACGCCATAGCTTCCTGTCCGTGAGTCATCACTGAGGAATCTGTGCTGGCTTTGCCAGAAAGCTGTTTAGCAAGTGCATAACAGAGCAGCCCAATAGAGATGTCCCTTTATTGACACTGTTAGAGCAGACTCACCCTCACCCCGTGTGTTTACACACACAAATGAGCACACAAGCACCCACACACACAGATGTCCTGAAATCTACGTCTTACAGCTGCCAACTCTCTCCCTCCTCATACCTGCTGCATTCTGGGAGTTTTGTTACCCAGCACTGTTGTTATATCTGCTAATGATATGTTTATTTTCACTCAGTAGGTGTTCATACACTGTAAAAAAAATTCCGTAAAATTTACGGTAAAATACCGGCAGCTGTGGTTGCCGGAATTTTACCGTAAAAAATGTGGTAGCAACGTTTTAGGTTTTACGGTTTTAACTTAAATTTACAGTTAAATACCGTAATTTCATTAACTGATATAATGTTAATATACCAACCTACTGAAGTACTGAAATCTGTTTTGTACCTTTGTAATACACAGATAACCACCAAATGCAGGTGGTGATGAGAAAGTCACATGATGAACCAAAGCTCATCACAAGCAGCTTTTAAATAATAACATATATAGAAGGTGCACAGTGTCATTCACACAAACACCAAACACCATCATGGTAACACACATGAAACTGAAATAATGCAATAAACATTAATTTAACAACATTAGGTGTAACACACAACCCTAATATACAAAACTGATAAGAAAAAACTAAGAAATATAGTTATTTCAACAACAAAAAAAACATCAAATTTGAAATGTAATGCAGGGAATTCTGGGAATGTCAATTTATAGTTATTCACTGTAATTTTACAGTCTTTTTCACTTCCAAAAATAGTATACTACCGTAAAATTAATGTCCAATACATGTAATATCCAATACAGTTTTTCACCGTATATAGTAGGGGAATTTACCGTTAATCATTTAACAGGTTTTTACTGTAGCATTTTTACAGTCTTTTACCGTTAAATTCACTGTCATTTTTTACAGTGTACTGTAAAAGCATTATGACTAGAGGCCCCATCTAAGAGTGTTGATTCGATTCAGGGGTTTGATGTGCTTGGAAAGAATTTTATCTCTTTTGTGAATGCTCCGAACCAAGTCAAAAGTAAAACTATTTTATTTAATTTGATTATAATGATTTAATAAATGGAATTTTGATTGCTCTCCAAATGTACATAAAAACACTGTGAATGGAAAATAAACTAAAAACAAATCAAATGGACCAAAATGGGAATTTTGGGTCAGTTTTAAGTTCAGACCTAGAATGTAAAGGATTATTCGGATCACTTTTTGGTCCACTTAAAGGGGGTTTAGTTCTGTTAAAGATACTCATGTGTGAAAATACTGTAGTCTTCAAGCATGAATAATTCTTCAGGCCCCACAAAAATTGGCTGAAAGGTATAATGTCACACTTTAGGGGTTCTGTTTGTATATTTTTCAGAGGTTGTCAGTACTGTTTGGTTGTGGCTAGTAGTCAATCACGGCTCAACTAATATGGAACACACATCAGGCTAACAAACAGCGTTTAGTTGGAGCTGGTGTAAATGTTTTTCACCCCTGCAGGGTGGAGATTAACACCAGAGCTTCTGAGATTGACTAGCAAAACATTACATGGACTTCACAGTTTCACAGACTTCTTCTTTTCCCAGTACAATTTGGAAAACATATTTGTTTTTACAAATAAGGCAGTAGCATAAGGTGTAAAAACTCTTTGCAATGCTCTTGCTAGGCAGCGCACAAAGTGTTCAATTGATAGAAAGAAAGAAAGAAAGAAAGAAAGAAAGAAAGAAAGAGATATATGTGAATCAGTTAGAGATGTCTAGATCTAGTCTATAAGTCTACTGAGTTATAATTTGTACAATGGCAGTATGTTGGGTTTGTCAGTTTAATGTTCTTATAATAATAATTTTTTGAAAGACGTTAGCAACTATTCAGCAAGGATGTATTAAATTGATCAAAAGTTTTTTTTTTCCACAAAAAGTCTATTTGAATAAATTCTGTTCATGAAAGAATCATAAAACAATGTTTCCATAAACATATAAAGCATCAAAACTGCTTAAAAAATACAAATAAATGTTTTTCAAGCAGTAAATTAAAATGATTTTTGAAGTATCATGCATGTGACACTGAAGACTTGATTAATGATGCTGAAAATTCAGCTTTGATCACATGAATAAATTACATTTTCAAATATTATTACAATTTAAAATACACTGCTATTTTAAATTGTAATAACATTTTATAATATTAGAGTTTTTAGTGTATTTTTGATTAAATAAATGCAGCCATGTTGAACATGAGATATTTTTCAAAAGCATTACAAAAAATGTACCAACCCTAAACTTTTGAACAGTAGTGTATATTTATATATGAAATTGTTTAGCAATTATTTTGTTAACAGCTTAGCTCTCTCTATATGCAAAACAGGCTGCTGACAAACAATATGTTCTCACAGTCCTGTAGAATTCCATGCGGTGTGTATGTGAGAAACGGTGAATGGGAGTGGAAGATACGGAGAGACACGCTGAGATAATGAAAAAGAGACAATACTTCCAGACACTGTCTCTTCTCATACTCTGCTTCTCCTTCTGTTGCACAGTTCTGTTTAGAGCCAAGCAGTCAAGAATGTGGGGTATCATTTCCTGCAGAGAGATGACGTTCATGGAAAGGAGGGGGGAAAAAGAAAACGAAAAGGAAAAAAAAAACCTCGCCAAAGGAAGGCTCAGTGGTGTCAGACTCAGGAAACAGAGTTTTCAGATTTGAGGGGTTAGAGACTGAATGTGTGGGGAGAAAAGCATTGGAGCTTCCGTGGAGTGTGTATGTGTGAGGCTGAGAGCTGGCAGCTGCTGTGGTAGGGCAAGACTGGGCAGGCTCCGGTGCTCGGCCCCAGGAAAGCGCCAAGCTGCCAAAGTGCCCTGGCAGGGACCCGGGATGGGTCCGCAGGAACAGAAGAGCCTCTTTGTGCTCACCTTGCCAGCAGAAACCGGCCTGCCTCCTCTCCTCCGCTCTTGAATTGGGTGTGCTCCGCTTTGCTGTGATTACCGCACAATACAGCGACTATGGCTAGCAGCGAAGTCACAAATCAGAGCCAGAGTCATGAAACGAGAGTCTTCTCTCGAGACGTTCTGGATACACGATGCATTCAGATCTTTTAGGGACCAGGATGTTGCACTCGTACACTCGGCTTCGGAGGTGAGAGATGTCTGCTTGCGCCTCCTTCAGCAGGCAACTCCAGAGTCAGCTGTCTAACAGCGCTTCTCAGCTCATTAAATCAAATCCCACAGCCCGCATAGAAGAATGTCAATTAGAACACACATTTGATGTGTGGGACTCCCCCTCCTTACTGGCCCTCCGTATGTGGTATGGTCAGGAAGAGGCTGGTTGGTAAACGCCTTGTTTAAGGCACTGACGGGTGAAGGTCTCGCAGGCCGACCTTGGGGAACTTAGCTGAAACTGTATATGTGTAAATCCATTGCAAATCCCCAGACCTTTTTTCCCCCTTACAGCCCGACTGCCTCAAGAAACTGGATCACTGCACTGTTTACAAGACCTCATGATTCATTTGGAATAAGGGGGCTTGACAAGGCAGGACCCGGGTCACTATTTGCAAAGATTGTAACCTAAAACCGAGGTCGAAAAAATGTCTTTAATGAGGATGTGAGGTAACTAGTATGAAATAATTGGACTTTAACCCCGTTTTTACCTTTCTCCTGAAAATGAGATAGAGGATTTTAGAGAGTTTGACTGGGTTGGGGTGATACATTATTTATTTTTTTTATATAATAATTTTAATAATAACTTCAAGAGAGCAACTGAGATATGGGTCAATGACATCAAAATGTCCAAAATAAAGAAAAGGGGAAATCTAGTTTAATCTTGTGCACTCTTTGAATTTATGTTGGTTCCATGTAGTCATTCCATGTGAATGAATGAATGAATGAATGAATGAATGAATGAATGAATGAATTAATGAAAATACATAAGTACATTTTTTTAAAGAAAAAGTTACATTTATGACTTACAGTATATCATGTAGTGTGACCATCAAGTAAAAGTGAGTGTACACCTCTTAATAATTATATAATTATAATCAAAAATTATTTTAATTTATTACATTTTTTATTTGTATTATTTTGTATTCATTTTAATTAGTATTACTGATTTCACTGTTAACTAAAATAGTTCACTAATAATTATTTTAATTATAATAATTATTTTTTCTTTGTTTTTTTTTCAAATTGCAATGATCATGTAAGCAATTTTGTTAAAGAAATCGAATAAATAAAACAAAAGATTATGCAAGACTCCTTGACAATGTTTTATTAATTTTATTATTATTTATTAATTTTATTTATTTTGTATAATATCAGGACAGTTGTATAACCCTAATATATTTACGTTACATATTTAAATTTTAATTTAGAAATGAAATGCATGCTCATCGTATGTATATTCATGTTGCCGTATGTACGAACTTCATTTTTAATTACTTCGGAGTAAATAATAGATAAGATAAAATGAGTGTCACGTTATTGACCCTTAAAGTTAATAATGTGAAAATCAATTGAAATAAACAAATGCATTGTGTTCTTGATTCCTGATGTGTTTATTTATGTCAAGCGACAACAAATGACAAGGCTTTTGTTTGCATGGTGCTGTCCTTTGTATACACTGTCATTATGTCTTACAGACCCTGTTTATGAGCAACACCTTTTTGATGTCAGGCTGCTCTCGCCACGCTGCATTCCCTGTTGGTGTGTTATTTGATTATTTGGTACTCGCACGAAACCACAAGGTCGAAACAATCACCAGCTCATAAACTCACTGATCGGGTTTGTACATGAAATCATATCCACATGGCCACTCGATAATGATCAAATCTGCGATAAGCAATACAAGATTTTATGGGATATTGCAGAACTTACCCACTTGGCACCTGGGCTTAAGCAGCCGGAGTGGGAGAAATAAAGATCTGAAGCCTCTATTTAAGTGTTTACGGGGAGCTGGAGGAGCTAGTGCATTTCAGAGGAGCATCTTAACCCACCTCAAGCCCCTTCATCCTCCTCCTCCTCATCCTCTCGCACCCCTCCTCCTCCTCCAGCGTCTCAGTCTCTGTATCGGGTCTTGTAAGGGATTTGCCTCCCGAATCCCTCAAATCAACAGAGGATAGATGCCCATTGTGTTTAATCAAAGCACTTCCTTCCCATAATCCTTCAATTCTAACAGGAAGAATGGGAATGTGAAGGGGAATGCCATGGATGGAGCCCATGAAGGCCCACATTATACAGTCTCATTTGGATTTCTCCAGCAGGCAGTGCCAGAACCCGGTCCTTGTTTGTTGATATTTCATTTATCTGTTCTTTCTTACTTTGGTTTGTGTGTATTGGGCTGTTTGTGTTGCCATTGCTGACATGTTCAGTTGTGGATAGATGTCAGCTCCCCAATCATGTTTACATTGGAGAATAATTGACTTGTCACCTGTAGAAACCTGCTTATGGGTTTAAATCTGTAGGTGTGCTTGGCAACGTAGGTGCATACTGTTTATGCTCCCATCAAGTGAAAGCAGCAAAACGTGTTGGTGTTGGCTTGCCGTAATCCTGTTTGGTCTAGTAATCGAGTTAATCCTCGGGGACTCACCCTGTTTGCACTTTCTCCCATAAGTCCCTGGGGCAGTGCACCCACTTGATACTTCTAGACTGTTTTTATTGCGCTTAACACAGTGCTGCACATGGGTTAAAGGAATATTGTTAAATTCAGTACAACTTCAACTTATACACAATTGACATAACGTTGACTACCACAAAAATACTCACTGTTTAATAGTATAGCCACAACAAAAAAAAACAGTATTTTATTGTGGAAAATAATAATTTACTAATCTTTCCTGTGTAACGGTATATCCAATTTTATAACTCTGTTCACCATGGCAACACAATGCCAATCCTAAAATAATCCTAAAATAGCTTTACAGATTAAACAATACAGGAGTTAGGTTTACTGGAAATAAGCGCTTGTAGTGACAATTCTACAAAACTCAAAAAACGTACCTATATGTACGAAACGCCACAGTTTCTAGTTGAAATGAATACTAGAGGCAGTAAAACCGAGACAACTTTTATTCCTTTTCACACAAAGTATGATTTACAGGGCCAGAGTTTCGATTAAGAAAGCCTAATGTTATGTTACCACTTCAAAACGATTTTAACATGCTGCGAGATTTGAAAACTGATGCTTTTGAATCTTAGCATCACATATGCAGCTTCATATGTAGGGGTTTTCTTACACAGTACCTTTTAGCGAAAATCCCCAGACATTTGAATTCTGAACCATCGCAATGCGTACCTGAAGCAACGCAGTAAAAATGTGGCCACCGTTCACATATTGAAGACATGTTTTAGTGCCACTCACTGGACATTTCACTGTGAAACTGCCACGAAACGTGCACTAAGGTACGTAACATAGGTGTTGCAGAAATGTCGCCATAAGAAGCCTGAGTTGAATAATAAGCTTCACATTCTGTTTTTAAATCCTCCAAAAATTGGCCCCATTCACTGCCATTCCAAGTACTTCACTATAGCATTGTTTATTTAGCTTTTTTAAAAATAGGAATATGTGGGATGAGTCCTAATCAACATTATGCTACAAATTCTTTACTTGTACCAAACCTAGAAGATTCCTTGAGCTGCTGACTAAAATGCATGTGAAGAATCCAATTCCCAAAACAGTGTGTCATCGGGCGGGGGGCAGGCAAGAGAAAGCGGAGAAAGCGGAATGGTTTAAGTTCACACGACATGGACTCTTGGTGGATCATTCATCCTTTACTCTGCACCACAAGCCTGGGCTCAGATCCAAGCAGATCTCAGCCAAGGCCTTTCCATGGGCCTGTATTACTCCTGAGGGAAAGGTATCTAAGCCTTCCCCGCTACACAATTTCCCAGTGCCTTTCTACTTGAGTGGGTGGCCCCCGTGTGCCCTGGCTCCTGGTCTTTCAGTGACGGGGACCGCCCTCTGCTCTGGAGGAGGTGAAATCAAATCCCGCATTCAGAGGCAGCAGCGAACGGCAGGAGACCATAGAGTGAAGATTAAAGATCCATCTCATATTTTCCCTCCATGTGCACTGAATAAGCATTGTAATCCGTGGAATCAAATGCTTCTAATGTAGCCCTCAAGGGTCATGATATCTCGCATGTGACATTTAGCTATTTTAAAACGTTTTCCCATCTCATATCAAATACTGACAGTGAAGTCTGAACAGAATACTGTGTGTCGTCTACACTGAAGGTCTGACAATGACATTACCTTGGATCGCATGCATTTCAGCTTGAGCTGGAAACGGATACTTCTGTATGTGATGTGTAAATTGATATTGATGATCAAAGTAAACAATGTGACCCTTCATATGAGGCTTTGATTTGAACCTTTTGAAGAGAGTCCTAACCAATTAATGAAGTTTGGAGTTGAGTCCCAAGAGCTTCATTAGAAGCCTGAATGGCAATTTCAAAGACAGCTGCCATTTCTCTCCTCTGGTTTCTTCTCAGCCCCATTCAGCACATTAGAGAACATCTAACAGTTCATTTCAGCTCACAATTTGTTCAAGGAACCCAATTGCTGAATAGAAATTTTGAGCCAAACAAAGTTTTGGTTTCTTCTCGGAACATGACATAGTCAGACAAGGACAAATGCCCCTCTTCCTGGGAATGATTAATGATAGCTGGTAATCTGACTAGGGTAGTTTAAGAGAGGAACAGGTTTGTTGGATATTGATAGCTATTCCCATCTTGGGCCATTTTCCAAGGAAACAGGAAGTAGCCATTGAGACTGCTGAACTTGGGAGGAAACGTGTTATAGCTGTTTGTATCACTTGAGACAAGGAGTGCATTTCGATTTTAACAGTGTTGGGGAGTAACTAGTTACATGTAACGGCGCTACGTAATTTCATTACAAAATAAATGTAACCGTAATCTGTTACATCTGAACATTTCCAAAATAACCTTCCCAACACTTGATTTTAAAACGCTAAATTTAGGGGTGGGGAACTAGAAAAATAGACGATAACATTACGTTTTTTTTTTTCAAAACTTGGTAGTACAGTGTTGATTACAGTATATGACTAGAGCAAAACAATGGCTTTTGGCATCATTTATATCAAACTCTGGCTGCATGATTTAGGGAAAAAAAATCTATTAGCAATTTTTCTGATAAAAATTGAGCAACCCAGGCTCATTCGAAATACGTAACCGAGATTTCAATTTAAAATGTGGTTTTATTTCTCTTTTTTAAGCTCCAGGGCTGGACTTGTGATTATATAAATCAATATGACTATATGATACTGCTTGCCTACTAGTGACAGCTGATTGTAATTGTAGCATCGTGTTTGATTGCATACAAACATAAATGATATTTGAGATACAATTCAGTTTGTTCCTCACACAAACGGCTTCAGAAGACTTGAAGTACAGCGCAGATGTCGTAAATGAAATTGTACAGACTTTTATAGTGTGTTTGCTAATTTTCATCTCTTGTATGGAATAGAGCAGGGCAGGGAGTTTTGAAACGACATTACAAAATATAAATTTTTAGATAAACTCCACCTGAAACTATGATGTCTAAATAAAGTATACTTTAAACATTGGGATTGATTGATTGATTGATTTATTACATGCATTTACTTATTCAATGCTAAATTAATTAACGTTTGTATTATTATATACACTTTAAAAATGTTATGTTTAAAACCTAATTTCTTTGAAGAGCGGCTTTTCCGTCTACTCTTCAGAAGTGGCAAGGAAACCCCTCAGTTACACACACTTATGAAAAGCAGCACAGCTTAACCAAGGCCGGCCTCCTGCAGGAGATTTTGTCAGTTTGCTTTTTTTCCACCAGCAACAGGATCAGCCGTAAATACTCTCTTCCCAGGAGTGTGCATGGCTTCTCTTTTACACATATTCACACACTCTCTATAGCTTGCTCGCCCTCTCCCTCCCTCTCTCTCTCTCTCTCTCCCTTTTTTTGTGGCTCCTACAAACAGTCCAACTCCTTTCTCAGTCATTGGTTCCTAACCCAGATCAAATGTTAGGGTTTAAAAAGTTAAAGTCTGATGTGGATGAGCAACTGCCCATAAAACACTTTAATCCCTAATGCTGTAATGTATTTCATTTCACACTCTCTGATGCTGTTGCCCCTTTTTAGGATTACTGGGGGTGGGGGCTGGGTCAGGGTCTAGGACAGAGGGGGACACTCAAGCCCTTCCAATGCAAAAGATGAAGATTGAGGACGCCACTCTAAAACAGTTGAGCTCTTCATAGAGAGCCGGATCCACAGAATGCCACTGCACTGTTTGGATGCTTGTATTTAAATTGGAGCGGAGGGCTTTAAAGAGCAGGGGAATGCAATGATATCTGCATTGTCCTAAACCCTGCTTGAGAGACCCGGGCAAATCCCATTGTATGCGTGTTACTATGGAGCTTCATAAAGTTGAAGACCAATATAGTTGCGCCTTTATTAGATGAGGATCTGCACAGGCGGATGGGATATTGGATGCAATAATTCCCTGCTAGGAGAGCACACACAGCCTCTTTTATATCGCCCTCTAATATCCAATTTACGGGCGAGAGGACCTCAGCCAACTGAGCCCACTAAGTAAAAATGCAAAGTCTTCAGCGTGAGATGGAATTAAGGCCAACTTTTCCTCTTTTCGGTTTGCCAACACTTTTGAGGTTTAAAGAAATAAGAAAATTTTCTCTCTTTTTTTTTCTCATTTCCCCCAAGTCTCATTCACATGTGAGATAGATGCAACTGAAAACACAACCACTAACTCGGTGTGAGATGAAAACCTGCAGCTTTGTGGTTTTGCATGGTGTTTGGTAAAGGGTTTATACAGTATCATGTTTGGGTAACTGTTTATTTAATTAAAAAGTACATGAAGTGAGCACTGTTGGGCATACTATAGCCGTTAACAGTTTCCTTTGGACATACTAGAATCCTGTTATCCGGGTTAGGAAAATAACTTAAAACTTAACTTTGTGCTTTTAACTTTGCTTTTTAACAAAAAAGAACAGACTTCTGTCTGTTTAGACAAATCCTTTAGAGGCATTGTATTCAAGTGCTTTAGTTCCCCAGATCTTTGCTTGCTTCTTCTAAGAGGTTTGTTTTACACACACACACACAGAGACACAGTCACTTTCCACTTTCTTTAGCTGTCTAATTCTCCCATGGACTCTGATACAATCACTGCCAGCGGATGTATTTACTCATAACAAGGGCTTAGCTGAAGCCATGTAAATAAGAATGTATGGTGATTTATACGCTAAGCACCAAGGATTGTGTTGCCCTGCTGGTTTAAGCATTTTACACTTTGATAAACTCACCCGAGGCTCTCTGCCACTTTGGGTACTAAACCCCCAGTGTTGACCCAGCCCTGCTGCCTTTTGCCCTATTAAGCATGCAAAACCAATCTGATAAGTGCGCATGCCGTTTTTTGGCTCAAAATGTTATTCAAGCTCACCATGTAGTTTTTGGTTTGGAGTTGTGGAGATGACTTCTGCAAAAACACCATTGAAAACAACAATATGATTGGTTACCTTGACAAAAGAAAGCAAACCCATTTTAAAATTCCACTAGGATATCGATGTGACCAACACAGCCGACATAATAGCTTGAGATGGGGAATGTTTACTGCATTTATTATTTACTTTCCTGAATGCAAAAGCTAATGACAGTGTGCAGAAGTCATAAAACAATCCTCCATCTTATTGTTTGATCATTTCTACTTGATGGCTTCATGGCCAAGAAAATGGAATGAAATACTGGCCATGTCAATAGTGGATCCATAATGACTGTGCTATTTGGCTTTTGCTTTAGAATAATTTAAAAGCCCAGTAATCAATAACTAATCTTGGCTATAGTCAGATGAAATGAAATAAAGTGGTAAATGATGAGGCACACTATCAGAAGGTACACTTACACCTTCCTTGGGAAAAATCACTATCACAATGACTCATTCTATGTTTTTTTTGGCATTTTAGGAAGAAAATCTGCTCAATTCTGCAGAACAGATTGAATCATGACACAATTTGTTAAATGAGCTGAAAGTGCCAAACGCTGCATAAAATCTTATTCTTAATGACTATCTTTGTCTTGTTTTCCAACAGAATAAATATCTAAACGTATGGACACAAAATACACATAACATGTTTTCATGTTAAATCTATGAAAACAATTTTTACAATTGCATGCAATTTTGCTTCTCTGTTAGTTTTTTTGTTGTTTTTAAGGTTTGTTAAACATTTTTACTAACAATAGTAAGATTCAATTTTTATTTATTTATTTATTTTTTCATAACAAGACATGAAAATGACAA
The DNA here is from genome assembly GCF_001515605.1 of Sinocyclocheilus anshuiensis. Classification (NCBI taxonomy): domain Eukaryota; kingdom Metazoa; phylum Chordata; class Actinopteri; order Cypriniformes; family Cyprinidae; genus Sinocyclocheilus; species Sinocyclocheilus anshuiensis. The sequence continues at coordinate 1,603,093 of NW_015549650.1, read as the reverse complement.
GACAAGAAAGCATCATCAAATAGGCAAAATATGATTTAGCTTATAAAATATTTTGTAGAACTTCTCAGTTCTCCGCAAATCTGCAAAATGTTCTGCAAGTACGAATTCCCTTGTGGGTCTGCTAATTTCTCAGGATTTTAAACTTCACAATCTGGAGCAAAACAGAAAGTAGCCACAACTGTTAGGCTTTGGACCATGTCAAACTTCTTTATGTGTGAATTTACAGTAACCCCAAAAGTATTAGAAATGTCTGAATGCCACTGCATTAAAATATCAAACCATGTGGCATACATGCAAATGCAACAGAAGTTTCTCAGAACTGACATTTCTGAGCTTTTTTTTGCAATGACTTTTAATAATATTAAATTGAAGTTACATGTGGCCAAGTATGGTGACCCATACTCAGAATTAGTGCTCTGCATTTATCCTATCCAAAGTGCACACACACAGCAGTGAACACACACCCAGAGCAGTGGGCAGCCATTTTTTGCTGCAGCACCCGGGGAGCAGTTGGGGGTTCAGTGCCTTGCTCAAGGGCACCTCAGTCGTGGTATTGAAGGTGGGAGAGAGCGCTGTACATTCACTCCCCCCACCTACAATCCCTGCCGGTACGAGACTCAAACCCGCAACCTTTGGGTTACGAGTCCAACTCTCGAACCATTAGGCCACGACTTCCCTTTTGATCAGATGCTGTTTTTTTTCGTGAATGTATGAAGTCAGTTCTCCTAAAATCCACAGGTGTCCATCATTAACTATCATCCTGATCAACTAACATTTGACAACCACAAAGTTTCACAATACTCTTGTCCTAATTTGATCAGCATATATTATTTTATCATTTAAAACCAACAAACATCTTTTTTTTTTATGAAGTCCAAATACCTTTTGGGGCCACTGTATCTTTCACAGTACAACATTTGAGACATGCAGTGGAGTTCGGCTACTTGCATTTATTAGTGCAGGCCCATCTGTAAATGCTTCTGGAGCTTTGGTGTGTAGCATTTAGTGGACGTGCTCACAGCTGCTTTGAAACAGACCACTGCTTTGTGCAGTCACCCTGTGCCCTCTATGACCTCTACCTGCACTGCAGAGCAAACAGAGAGTCAGGAGAAGAGAAAGGATGAGAGGGAGAGAGGAGGGCACTGGTGGAGCTCTGTTAATTCTTCCATATCTAAGCTTGTTTGCTGAGGCTCTCTTTGTCTTCAAAGTCTGAATCATTAAGGACTAATCCTACCACTCCACCTAATCTGAAGTCATGGAGTCAGAGTCCAGCTTTCCCTAAAATGACCTTTGTAGAGGCCAAATAGGCATGGTTAAGTTTTAGTCAAGAGCATCCAAAAGTGCCCCTCTCCTCTTTTGCGACACCAGTCCTTCAGGCTCAATCCTCCCCAAAAATTTAATGGAGCACTGTTAATGAATCTTCCCCTATGCTCCTCTATTAACTCCCACTCATGGGTCTACAGAAAAAAAAGAAAAAAAGAAAAAGAGCGCCGCTCACTCTCACTAAAAAAATAGCCAGGTCTCCACATTGTAAAAAATGATTTTTAGAAGTTGTAAATAACAGATTATTAGAGTGTTTTACAAGAAAACATTATTTCAGACTTTCTACTTCCAATTTTTACATATTAAGAGTTACTTGCAGTTTCTTGGTAATTATTTGTGAAAGTTACTACCAATCGCTTCAAAGTAAATCCTACACCATTTTTTTTTCAGTGTAATATTCGGTTGATTCTTTGATTTGAACTTCCCGTCCCATTTAATCTTGAATATGTGGTTACATCCTCGTTGTGTAGCGTGCTTTATAGCAGCATGACATCTGCCAGCGTGGATTTCCCCCCAGCTCTGTTTGAGGACAGCTGTTCCTAAACACACTGTTAAGGCATAGTTGTCTGCTGTATGAAACCGTTAAGAGAGCATTGCTCAAATAGTTCAAACCATTTGATTCTGGAGAGCACTGGAGGAGAGTGTTTACATTGTCTTTCTGGGGCTTGTTAGCCAGGCCGTTGTAGAGAGAGCTGAGGGTCTGCTCTGGTGAACTGAAGTGCTTTTGGCAGTCGCCCACCCTATTCGACTAGATGTGGCTTAATTAGGCTCAGACAAAACTTTGTAAACATGTTAAGGTAGCTTACGTGTTCCTTATCAGGAGCTGAAGCAGGAAATGAAAGATCAAGAAGTAACCCAAGAAGATATGCCATTGTCTGCTAAGTGAAGCATTTTTGATCACTATATATATTTACTTGTCTTGTGAGAGTTTGTAGAATTGTCCTGACAAGAAACCTGTCAAGGTTACGTCCGGGTCGTGCCTATTTTTAGGACTATTTGTATTTGCTTCTGTTGGCATGATGTATTTTAAAGACATAGTACATGCAGTGTATATGCAAAGAAAGATGCAAAAAAGAAAAGACCAATCACAATTCAGAATGCAAATAAATAAAAGAAACAAGACCAACAGGATTGTTGTGTGCAGATAATGCATTGAGGTCATTGCTGTTAAAGCTGAATTGCAAACAATAATGTGGTATTTGTAAACTTTAATCTTAGTTTCTTAAAAAATAAAAATCTTACATTTATAATCAAAATTAAAAATAACAATAATAATAATAAAAACAAATAATAATAATAAAATACACACTATTACTGTTGTGATTTCAAAACTTACAAAAGTATGGGATTTGTAAGATTGTATTTTATATTTTTGAAAGAAGTCTAACCAAGACTTTATTTATTTGGTCAAAAATACAGTTTGATGCAATAATAGTGTATCTATAATGTTTTTGAGTTGAGGAATTGTATTAATTGCGCTCAACGAAGTATATACATGCATGTTTTTGTTTGAGAGAGGGAGATTTAGAATTTAAAATAAATAAATAAATAAATAAAAGTATATTCATACATTTATTTGAAACACTTCTTTGCACTATACCATGAAACATGAAATTCTCAGTTATTATCAGATATGTTATCTTCCAGTATGTTTGTTTGTTTATTTATTTACGTATTTTTATTTTGAAGGATATGGTACATTGCACATAACTATGCACATATACTTATCTTCAGCAATAAAGCCTGGTGTCTGCTTTTTTCGTCACTGGAGAAACAAATGAAAACCATGTGTTGTTCAAGTGTAATTGTAGTGTTGTAAAGTGACAGAACAACAAGAGTGTAGTTTTACTGTGTCGTAAATGCAGGTACGAGTCTTTATCAAGGGATCTCATGTTGCAGGGATGCTGGTCTGGGAACTCTGATCCTGCCCATGGAGACACAAACGGCCCTCACTGTGGCTCCAGGGCCCCCACCCACACCAGGCATTACACCAACACCGAAGGGTCAGGGGTCAGTCTCTAAAATGTTTATGCTCCGTCCTGTGATTTTGAACTCCCACTGCTATTTTGGTAGGAGCCCCAAATTTCAAAATGACTTCAAATGTGTATTTTTGTTGTCACAGACTGGAGCTCTGAGAGACTGCTGAGGTGTATTTATGAACACTGTCTCCGATGGTAAAGATCAACGGCTGCTCTCGCCACAGTGACAGTTGGCCGGTTAACTGCCATCACTATAAGGAAATAATGGTGGAACATAATGGAAGTTATATTTTATTTCATTATAAAACAGGGTTATTATCATTAACTAAAGTACAACAATAAAAAAATCCATACCAAAACAAACAAACAAACAAATAAATAAATACATAGAAAAAGTATTTTATTTCAGCTATTTGCAAAGGCAACATTTCTTATTTTCATTTAGTTTAATTTTAAGTACTAAAATTAATAAATACAAATTTATAAAAACTATATGGATATATGTGTGTGTGTGTGTGTGTGTGTGTGTGTGTGTGTGTGTGTGTGT